>NW_007257325.1:2945-7294 GCF_000164805.1 Carlito syrichta | reverse complement strand
GCTTGCGGTGGCCAGGAGCGGCCACTGCACTCCAGTCTGGGAGACAGAGTGAGACTCCAAAAAAAAAAAAAAAAAAAAATTAAATCTCATAAAGGGCAGGCACTAGCTTTAAACTCCAAAGGTAAAAATTGATTCAGTTGAAATAACTACAAGATCTATAAATTAAACAAATTAGTTTATTAATTAAGCTTCCGGACTAGTGATGATGAATATTCTCCATTTGTTCCCTCTGCCCCTTCCAAGGTTTATTCTCTACCTTTCCCTGCTCTTCCTTATTCCAGGGAATCACACTATAAACTCTTCTGGCTTTCCACTGGGTTTGGCCATTTGAAGAATCCAGCTGGGCATCAGAGGCTAAAAGGAAAATTAGTGTGTAAGAGCTCCTCCCAAATTTTTGTTTTTGTTTTTGTTTTGTTTTGTTTTGTTTTTTGTGTAGGAGTCTCACTCTGTTGCTCAGACTGGAGTGCAGTGGCACGCTCACAGCCACTCTAGGATTGACCTTCTGGGCTCAGGCGATCCTTCCCACCTCAGCCTTCCAAGTAGTTGGAACTACAGGTGAGCGCTACCACTAATTTGTGATTTATTTACTATCTAGTTGAGCCTACTTGTTCTCTTCCAAACTTTCTGCCCGGCATTCTCTTTGTTTAGTTGGTTTGTGATTTATTGTAGAGACGAGGTCTTGCCAAGTTGTCCAGACATGCTTTGTAACTTCAGTTCTACAAGGAGTTACCGTTCTTACAGCAATTCCAACTGTGGTTTAGGCACTAGTTTTTTTCCTTTTGCTTCTTCATCTTAGAACTGTATTGGCTTCTCTTTGATGATAGTCCATGGGTACCCTCACATCCTCTGCCCTACTCACATCTGTAAAAACTTCCTTCATCAAATTCTCTACAGTTAACTCTTGTTTCCTACCAGGACCCTGATCAATACACTATAGTTCTATAAAACCAGTGAAAATGTCTATCAGCTGTGTATATAAAACCAGGTATTTTACTTTGTTAAACCAACAACTTCTAATTAGTGAAGAGTAACACCAAAATAGTTGACACAAATGCAAAAACTATAATTGCAGACAAAGAAGATTTGTCCTTTTTAGGGCTCTGGGGCATGCCTTGAAGCATGTTCTTTCATGCTCTTACTTAAATTTTGGTTGTGTATATTGATTTAATCATCATCATCATTATTATACTTAATTTTATATTTTAAAATCTTTTAATATAATTAAGCATATTATTATATACAGATATAAAAGCTATATATCCATTTACTTCCAAGTCAAATCAACAATGTATATCTCTGACATGCCTAACCTTTAGAACTTCAGCTTGTACTAAATAGTTCTGCTTTGGTTAATCTGGGTGTCTCATGCTCACTATGGGGTAAGTTGAGCCTACTGTTTCTCTTCCAAACTTTCTTCCCTGCGCTCTCTTTGTTTAGTTGGTTTTACTACCTTAAGTTGTTAGTTGGTTAGCTAAGTTGGAAAAATGGATGTTGTCTTTACTCCTCCAGCCTCCTGACACTCTATCTAATTAGTAACCAGATCCAGCTAAATATGCCTCACAATCATATCTCAAACATCTGATGTCCATATTTATTCTTATTGTCGCAGTCTTAATTCAAGCTCTCAATATCATTTTCTTTGATGATGGCAATAGCTATGTTAAGACGTCTTTCTTTACCCTGCCTCTAGATTATGTGACTCTCTGTCTAAACACTTAATAGTCCTCATAGCCTATAGCACTGTTTTTCAAACTACTGATCATGACTCCAATGGATCTTAAATTCATTTAGTGAGTGTGTGCATCAACACACATGAGACAGAACAGGGATCCCCCCCCCATGGGAGCCTGCTACCCTCCCCACACCAGGCATGGAAATAAATGAAAACCTTGAGCTCCTTAAAGGGAAATTCCAGGCACATAGTTACCTTAAGAAGGAAATGAAGACAAGAAGGTAATAATAGACTAAAATAGTAGTCAAGGAAGCTATAAACACAGGACGTTTGGTTCCCCTGTTGAAACTAAAGATAACATCTTAACTTATGTCTCTGATTTGTTTTTCAGATACCTGGACTCCCAGCAAATGGATCTGCTAGCATTGTCGACTTCAGATGAGGGAGAGTGGGTAACTGAACTATGACCACCATTCTTTGTTCTAAATACCATTCTTTGTTCTAAATGTCCTTGTGAAGGACCTGGAGAAAGTCATACCCATGAAGTGGAGCTTACGTTCCTTTCTGTTTACCCCAATCTTTTTTAGCAAAACTTCTCAACTTCTCTTCCTTAACTACTTGTAAATCAGAAAATCTTTGAATCTATCTATGACCTGTAAACATATGCTTCAAGATGTCCTACCCTCCATATCCCACATGGAGATTTTACTTTGGTCCCCATCCATATGCATATGTCAGGCTTTATTGTACTCCTTATCTTTTTGTTCTTGCATTTAATTCTTCTGTGATATTTTTACGTAATGTTCCTTCTTTCCTACCTGTATCTTCTCTCTAAAAAAATCTCTGAATTCATTTTTCAAGGTTATACGTGTAAACCTCCATCTACTGATTTACAGTGATGCTTATAACTTCTGCTCTTAAAATTTACCCCTGCCTTTAAAAACTCTTACCTAAAAACCATCAGTGATGTCAGGATTTGAACGTTAGCTGCCTGTTCCTCTTTGCTTGGTACCCTGCAAATAAACTCCTTCTTTTTTCTGACTGCAAACTCATTGTGGAAATCTGGGTGAGCAGACTCCAGCTCAGTTCAATAACACACACAAATATAATGGAAATAAAATTTTAAGAAAGATGTTAAGCCTTACTACATGCACTCTACTTTCATATTTTATTCTGACATTTGTTTCTTATTTTATTTTTTAAACAACGATAGTCATGATCCATTAAAGAATGATCTGAAATGGGAATAAGGACAAAATATCTGAGTAATACTGCACCACGGTCACAGCACCAACATTCTTCACATTCTGTTCTCCATCCATATGCTTAAGTCCAGCTTTATTGCACTCCTTATCTTTTTGTTCTTGCATTTCATTCTTCTGTGATAATTTTATCTTGTGTTCCCTCTTTCTTACCTATATCTTCGCTTGTAAAAATCTCTAGATTCATTTCTCAAGATTCAACTCAAATATTTTTCTCTAAGGCTCTTAAAATAACACTAATCACAAGTGATTTTGTGTGCATTTAACATATCCTATTACGATTTTTTAAGTTGAAGCTTTTTTATATGTATATCTGCTGTCACCAACACTGAACTTCATGAGATAAAACATTTTATTCATTTTTATATCTTCAATATCTAGCACAGTCCTAGATAATTAGGTACTTAAAAAATTATTGATAATTGATTAGAGATCAAATACTTGAAGTGGTATTCAGTTACCCCCAGCAGCAAGGATTTTTAAAAGAATGATTCTGGCTGGGTGCAGTGGCTCAGCCTGTAATCCCAGCACTTTGGGAGGCTAAAGCGAGAGGATTGCCTAAGCCTGGGTCTTCGAGACCAACCTGGGCGATTTGGTGAGGCCTTGTCTCCACAATAAATCACACAAACTAGCCAGGCCTGGTGGCATGTGTCTGTAGTTCCAGCTACTTGGAAAGCTGAGGTGGAAGGATCACCTAAACCCAGCAGGTTGAGCCTGCGGTGGCCATGAGCATGCCACTGCACTCCAGCCTGGGTGACAGGGTGAGACTCCAACTCAAAAAAAAAAAAAAAAAAAGAATGATTCTATTTAAGTGTACATCTACCCAGAGAAGGCTTCTGCCTGGGGAAAACCATTTTAGGGAATTCTGTTTCCAAAGTTTTGACCTAGTTTTTCATACCTATTATTACTAACAGGTAGGTGTATCTTTAACTTTTAAATAAGCTACCCAACTGCTTTCAAAAGTGGTTGTACCATCTTACATTCTCGCTGGCAATGTTTAAATGTTCCAGTTGCTCTACATCCTTAGAAGAACTTGGTAAAATCAGGTCTTTTAATTTTAACCATTCCGGTGGGCATATAATAAAATTTCATTGTAGTTTCAATGAATGATTCTATAATGACTATGATATTGAGCATTTTTTCACATGCCTATTTGTCACCTATATATATCCTTTGGGTGCATGTTTGTTTAAATCTTTTGCCCTTTTAAAAATTGAGTTATCATCTGTCTTATTATTGAGTTATAAGTTTTCTTTATATATTCTAGGCACAAGTCCTTTGATGAATACACATTTTGAAAATATTTTCTCCTAGTCTATGACTTATATTTTCATTTTCTTAAATAGTTTTTAAAGAGCAAATTTTTACATTTTGATGGGGTTCCATTTCCTACTTTTTAAAATAGTTTTTATTTG
>NW_007257325.1:0-1050 GCF_000164805.1 Carlito syrichta | reverse complement strand
TTTTCTCTGCCTATTTTTAAAGATTTTCTCTTTATACTAGTTTTACATAATTTGATATGACATGCCTTGATGTAGTCTTTCAATTTCTCAGATTCAGGACATATTTTATGTCTTCAAGTACATACATATCCTTTAGTCTACTAAGATTCTGTCTGTGTCTTTTCCTGTTGTTTGACTTATCTTGTCATTATGAGTCACATTTTTCAATATCTATTAATGCCTACTAATTTTTTATTGTATGCTAAATGCTGAATTTTATCTTATTAGTTGTTTGATATTTTTTCATTCCTCTAAATATGTATAGGCTGTATTCTGGATACAGTTAAGTTACTTGGAAACAATTTGCTCATTTTAAGACTGATTTTTAAGATTTTACAGATGGGACTAGCATAGGTGTTAATCTAGTGCTATTTATTTTTCCACTGCTAAAGTCATACTTTTCTAAGTATCCAATACTTTGTGAATTATAAAGTTTTCCACTCTGGATTTATAATCTTCAGATTTTTTTTGCCTGCTTCTTTAATCTCTTCTTTCCTTGGCCTTGAGGACTTTTATCACATGCATGCATCTAGCAGTACTCACCTGAAGATTTGAGGGGTACCTTTGGAGATTTCTAGAACTCTCTTTTTGTGCAGCCTTCTTTTCTCTGGCATGCTGCTCTATAAATTTTAGGGGCCTAGGATTCCCTTGACTCTAAGTTCAGGAAAATGCCAAGGCACTTCCTGGAGTCCCCTTCTTGAGTAGTGGCCTGGAAACTTCACAGATAGCAAGCTGTGGCAATCATGCCTCATTTATCTCCTCTCTCTCAGGGTCCTCTGTTGTGTTATGCTAACATATGAAAATCACTGTCTATATAGCTTGTCTATTTTTTTATATGTTTCAGGTGGGAAACAACTGTCAGTCTCTCTCAGACAGAAGTCTCTTTACTTTTCAAAGAAAAATATTTTTATAGCCTTAAATAATAGGCTATGTAAGGAAAAATGATTGGATAGTCTTTTTTTTTCATTAATCAGTATTTTTTATTATGGTTTTGTGGGGTACAGTTAAGGG
>NW_007257324.1:280783-298703 GCF_000164805.1 Carlito syrichta | reverse complement strand
GTTTGCAGTCTTGGTCCGTTCAGAGAATCTCACCAGTTCACCTATGCCGTCGCCATCTTGCCCCGTCTCTCCCATCTTTTTGATAATAGTTATTCTGACAGGTGATATTTCATTGTGTTTTTAATTTGCATTTCCCTAATGATTAGCAATGTTGAGCATTTTTTCATATATCTGTTGGCCATTTGTGTGTCTTCTTTTGAGAAACGTCTTTTCAGGTCCCTTGTCCATTTTTTTTTTTTGAAAGCAGGATTTATTGAGAGGACAGAAAAGCTCCCAGTGGAAGGGGATCCGAGGGGGTTCTCCCTTGCCCATTCTTAAATTGGATTATTTGTTTCCTGGTTACTGAACTGTTTGAATTGTTTATATGTTTTGGATATTAACCCCCTATCGAATGTATGACTTGCAAATATTTTCTCCCAATCTGTAGGTTGTCTCTTTGCACTGTTAATTGTTTCCTTTGCAGAAACTTTTTAGTTTGATATAATCCCGTTTTTCCATTTTTTCTTTTGTTGCCTGTGCTTTTGAGGTCAAATTAAAAAAAAAATCATTGTCCGGACCAAGGTAGTGTAATTTCCCCCTCATGTTTACTTCTAGTATTTTCATAGTTTCAAGTCTTATGTTTAAGTCTTTAATCTATTTTGAGTTGATCTTTCTGGGATACATGTTTTAAAATAAAGGAGATTGGATTAGATGAATATTTTTTTCTGTGTGATCAGATCTTGGAGGACTGGATGAATTTCTAAGGGTTCCTTTCAGTTCTGAATGTTATGATTCTAATATTTTAATTTATTGTTGGAGGACTAATTCCTAATGAAATACACTTAGTAAATCCCTCTCCAAAATATTTTACAGTATGAAATTAGTCAAAGACATAGATCCTGATCTCCAGGGACTTATTTGTTAAGAAAGCTAAGTTACATCTTTGTCACTATGCCTTACATCTTCCATTTATCTACCCTACTGAGTATGTCATGCCTTTTAGGTAAATGCAAATTAGTGTCCACTCTTTCTATTTCTCTTCACTCACAAGAACAGCTGAGGCCCAGTCAAGCTAAATGACCCCAAGCCTACCAGCACTAAGCCTACCAGCACTAAAGTTGAGGTAAATGCTGGTTTGCATATTTCATATCTAGTCTCCATAAAGGGTCATATCCACCACCCTCCAACAGCAAGCTGCTTGTTGAATCAATAAGAAGGTCAGGCCTGAAACATGTATCAAGAGAATCTGGTTCCTGGCATGTGCAGTCAATCCTGATTTCTACCTCATTCCCACCCACAGTTAAAGCCACGCCCCAACATGCAGGGACAGTTCCATTTCAGTTGTTGGATCATTTCATCACCTAGGTAGGGTAAATAAGTATTCATGGAACCAGAGCTCAGAAGCTCTGGTTCAAAACACTTATATTGTTCCTCTGATCCAGCACAATGTCCTAGTTCTGTTCTTTCCTAGTTCATTGCTACCTGGCATGTCTGTTATGTCCCAATTCAGTGACTAAATTCCTGTCCAATACTCCAGTTTTTCCAGAACTGAGGCTCTGCTTTGTTCTCTCAGTACTCCTAAGAACAAAAGTACTGTCCCTTCATCTTCCTATTTGTGGCTTCCCACGACTTGTTATGTAATTTTCCTACCGATTACTACCTCTGTCTATCCTCTTGTACCTGGAGATCTTTCTATTTAATTCCAATCCATTTTATGGATTGTCCCAGGGTTCTGGTCATTCTAGTCTGGCTCAATCAACATGTGACTTAGCCCCAGACTGTAAAGTTGGTTGCTAGGCTGTCAAGGAGAGTAGGATGACAGACAACATCTTGCTGCTATATGGGCTAAAAAACCACTAGACTTCCCTCTGTTACCTGGAATAATTCTTATGGCCTGCCAAAAGGAGTGAAAAACAGTGTTCCTGGTCAACAGAGATTTCAGTTACTGGGATAGTGCTAGGCAAAGATAGGGCCCAGGACTTCCAGAAACACAGATATTTCTGCTGGGATATTAGCATGGAGATAAATAAGGAATTTCATTCAGCTGCAGTCCGTGGAGCCCAAACCACCAGCATATTAACTGTTCAGTATTCAAATTCCAGCTTTATTTTCAATGCATAAATAAGGACAATATAAGTGACTTGCTCTGGAGAATACTGTGACAACCTGAAATCATTTGCAGAGAACTGTTTCTATGAGTGTTGGAGATACAAAAAAATAAACATTAAAATAGAAAGTGTTCTGGTCATGTTGCCTGTTGTACATAATCTATGGTATGGAGAGAAATTCTGCCATAATGGAACCAAGTTCATTCATCTCAGTATTACCCTTTGTGTTCAAATATGTAGCATTTCAGATGGCTCATCTACCTTTAAAAAAGAATTCTTATAAACATTTAACTCATTGTCAGTATCTAATAACTACCTGCTTGTTTTAACAGCAGCTATCCTGGGCCCACTGAAAGTTATGATGTAATTTTAAAGCTATATTGTCAGGGTTGTAGATAGTTTTGTCCACTTAGATTAGAATTATTACTTACCTGACTTCTTAGTTTTATATCTTCCAGACTCAAATCTGCAGATAGACAGATAAATATAGATATATGGCTTCTAGTAGCTATTTTTGGGCCATGTTAGCAAAGTACTAGAAGCAGAAGGTACTTAAGATAGAATTTCTCATTAAAAGTGACTATGAAACAGGCAGCTGTATGCTGTTAAATGTTTAACAACAAACTTGAAGTGGGGGAGCTCTTTTTTGTTGATTTTGCTGATTTCCATGGATTAAATATTACTACCATGGCGAATTTCAAGCTACCAATCATTGAACATGAACCTGAGATTGGGAAAAGATGTGCACAATTGGTTGTCAAAAGCCAATGGAAACCAGCTCTAGTACACCACTGGATATTAGTCGAGAAATAAATCAGAGCAAACTCCTCTCCACCCCACCTCATCCCTGTGATAAAGAAAAGCTATTCTCCAAGATATTTTTGTCTTATTGTCTTCATGGGTAAAGAGAACAGGAGTCAGATGAAAATGGAGATATCCCATACAATTGGTGCATATAGTTTCTCAATTAGGTTGTGTCCCATGCTACATCTTCGATAAGAAGTTAAAAACAGAAAGAAAACTACAAAGACAAAGATGAAAACAAGAGTTGGAGATAGGTTTAAGAAGTTATTTGTATCTTTCAGTTTGAAAAAGAGAAATCGTAGAGTAGAGAAGGAACGTGGGTAGGATGAGACAGAGAAGGAGAAAGAAGAGTGTGACTAGCTAATAATCTTCAAGAAGGTCAAAAAAGTAAATGAGACAAACTTCAGTTTAAAGCATTTGGAGTATTATGTTTAAAAAAATGACAGGGCAGTTGTAGAAATATGCACCACACAAAGTTTCAAGTACTAAAACATTTCAGACTCCAATTCTGTTGCTATGCTACAAGTATCCAGTAGAAGTTAAAACATTCATGCTGATTATCACATAATTGACCAACCCACTTTAGGCTTTCAATAGGAAAGCAAGTGGCAGTCTAGGTTGGTACTGCCATAAAACGAATGTTAATAACTTGCTCTGTACTTTCAGGTTAGTCCCTTGCTTCTTGGCATATGATGTCTTCTAAAAAATAGACTTTAAGTAATAGCAATACCATTTATCTCACAGATAAACTGGTTTATGACTGTTTCTGTTAGTAGTGGTTCTCTTGCCTACCAGGCAACTGTGAAACAAATTAAATTGAAGTCACTCAGGGCAACAAGCTACTGCCTGAAAGCAGTGTTACTTTAAGGTTTTTGCCATCTTAGCCTTAAAAATGAACAGAAAAATCTCATCTTTACTACAGCCCCAGAAATCTTCCCTCATCTAATCTCTTCTTTCTTCATTTGTGCTATGGAGTCAGCAGCCAACAATCTTCATTAGGGGCCATATTTTCTCCTATGTGTCTAAAACTAAAGCACTCATGACTGACAACACCTGTACATGTTGGGAATTCATCTTGCACAATTATCTAGGAAAGGCAATACATAATGGGTCTAGATAAGACAGAAATTAATTTTCCTCCAATTTTCTACATATTCCAGTTGTTTTATATGCCAGCAAATATAAAAAACTGTCTTTTTCATCTCCCTTACACTGATCAGATTCTCATTTTGGCTACCCAAAAGGTAAGTGAATATTAATTATTTTCTAACAGAAGCAGATTATATAGTTATAGTTTTTCTGTTTCCTGCTTTTGTCACATTGTACAGTTCAGTCACTCCACAGAAGGGCAATGAACAGCAGAATAAAAATCTCGCTGGGCTCGGTGGCTCAGCCTGTAATCCCGCGCCTTTGGGAGGCTGAGGTGAGTGGATTGCCTGAGCCCGCGGGTTCGAGACCCGCCTGGACAGCGAGACCTCATCTCTACAATAAATCAAAATATCAGCCGGGCGTGGTAGCGCATGCCTGTAATTCCGGCTACTTGGAAGGCTGAGGCGGAAGGATTGCCGGAGCCCAGCAGGTCGAGGCTGCAGTGGCCAAGAGCGGCCACTGCACTCCAGTCTGGGCAACAGAGTGAGACTCCAACTCAAAAAAAAAAAAAATCTCTTCACTGTCTTGTCCTGCTCATCTTTATTCCTATCATTTAAGCATTTTTCCCCGAGATTCTTTTTCATCTACAAAGGCAGAACTGCAAACACCAGAGAAGAACTAAGAAGACCATTATGAATAAAGAAAAACAAGAGCAGCCGTACAGGTCTTAAAATGAAAGAGTCAGGCTATCAGAGAGTAGTTATCCAGGGAGACAATGGTTATTTGTAACTACCAGCTCAGGTTATTATAAGAAAAAGGAATAAATCAGACACAAAAGGAAAAAAAAAAAAATAACAACCCTAAGCTTATGAGAAAGTCACAGCAATTTCTTATTTAAATGGCATAGCACAGTTGTCTGTTTATAAATGTGTGTGTGTGTGTGTGTGTGTGCGCGCGCATGTGTGTGTTTTCCAAATAAGTGGTGAAAAAGAAGAGTGTGATGCCCAATGTGGACAGAGAAAGTAATCAAAACAAGTCTCAAATAGCAAATACCATGGGACTTACAAGCTTTGGACTGGAAGGAAAATCTAGTTTCAGTCCAGAATGAACTGGAATCTGAGTAATTATAAATTTTAATTAAAAGAATAAAAAATGAAACAGAAAATCTTGATGGCTTGATGTTGGTATATGTGTATGTACAATATGCAAAGCTTGTATATAGAAAAACCTAGTCCAAACAATTTGGGCAATAACTCTAACCAGCCTGAACGTGGGGAAAACAAAGGCTTTAGAACCACCAATTTTTAATTTAAAACATTTTAAGTTGAGCTTTTTAAAAAAGAAAAATTCTTATCTTACTAGATATTAAGTTAAATAGAAAATTAGTTTAAAACAATTGAATCAACAATTGAATCAAAGAAGGGTAAATTGACATTAAAAATTTTCAAATCAGGTTTTTAAAACATCCAACAATATCTTTTGATTAATGTTTTATTATTCTCTCAATGAAGATTGCTCTATATTTGAAATGGCCAGCCTCATCAGTCAGTTTTCCAATGGGTTGTTCCCTGCATGGGTGTTGTTAATGACATATGGCAACAATACATGGATGTCCTCTGACAGTTCCAGGCAGTATACACAGCTTTCACTCTGCTCCAAGGTCCCATCTTTTTCTTTAAATTGTTGGATTTTTAAAGTTCTGCTTTTAAGTACTCAGTTATGCTGAAACTGAAGAGACTGCCCCACCAAACTGCACACTACTATACTCAGGTATGAAGAAAACATGGTTCTCATACATCATTTAGCATCATCCTCATACATCATTATGGTATAAGGAAAACATGGAATAGCAAAAAAATCTAATGAAAATCTGAAAACATGTATGGGGATAAGCCTACATTATTAATTCCTCTATGTAGTTTTGTGGCAAAATTCTTGTAACCTGCTCAGTCCCCACTTAGGATTTAAATAATTATCCTTTTCTTAAAGAAGTGCCATACCCTGTGATAATATTACTCAAAGAATCATTACAGATAACTCTTATCTCTTCTTAGCACCTTGTACCACTTAACAACTATTAACATAATCTGCCTTCCATTGTTCCTTTATTTATCTTCACCTAATAGATTATAATTTGGTAGGTGGTAAGGGAGTAGGAATCCTGTTCACCTCTGCATTCTCCCACAGAACTTTTCACATAGTAGGTGTTCAATGTCTACTTAGCAATGACATTTGAGTCTTCTTCTAGAGATCTGAGAGAAATATCCCAGTCCCATACTCCTCCTTGGGTGGTATCACTGGGAAGAGCCTTGTAACTATTTATAAGTGTAGCATTTTTCCTTGCCCAATCTGAGATTTTAAATTATCATTAATCACCAAAATCCTAAAACTAATAGGTTGTGTTTTGGGTTTTCAATACTTCCCCAACCTCCTTAGTCCTGTCCTTCTCACACCACTTGCCTCAAGAGAACAAAGAATAGTTGCTTGCAGTAAACCTCCTCAACTCCCCTGGCGAGCCTCATGAACACCTAATACAGGGGGGCTAGAGAGGAGAGACTGAGGAGATCTCTAGTCCACAGATGATTTACCTGATTTCTTTTTAAGTGAGCTAAAGAGCTTATTCCTTACCTAAATCATAATAACAGGCCCTTTCTGTACTTTTGACTATACTATATTATAGCTCCAAAACATTTTGGAAAAGGTGCTGCTAATGGTGGTCCTTAAGACCTCCAATTTAGCTCAATAATTTAAAAGCATTTTCAGAGTGCTTCCAATGTACAAGGTGAGAAGGGAAAGAATACACTCATGAGAGAACTAAGATACTCCCTTAACTGTATCTAGTAATGCATCCAACACCATTTTTCTCCCAGCAAAACCAGTTGAACATGATTTTTAAAAAAATGGGCCAGGACTTGCCCTAATTGGTCAGTGTTCACATATATTGCAATGAGCATACCTAAACAAATAAATAATATTACTAAACAAACCTAACAAGGGTAGCTGTTTGTAAAGAGAATTAATGTTCATGTACACATATCATTTTTTAACTATTGGGTGCTCCCAGGCTCCAGAAAATAGGAACCCTGAATTAGACCTTATTTGAGTATCTACTATGTGCATAACTTGGTAATAGGTGCTGAGGGGGAAGAGTGACATAGAGCAGTAGAAGTCATAATGAATGAGGATGAACTAATCATAATTTTCCCTATGGAATTAAAAAATTCCACAGCCTTTGCTCTACAATATTATGCTATGCTTTGTTTTTCCCATTCAGGAAAAGAACAATCTACTGTGAGGATACACATGGATCAAACATAAACAAAAATGCGCTGAGCGTGGTGGCTTATGCCTGTAATCAGAGCACTTTGGGAGGCCGAGGCAGGAGGATCACTAGAGTTCAAGATCAGCATGGGCAACATAGTGACACCTCATCTCTAAAAAAAAATAAAAAATTATCTGGGTATGGTGGTGCACGCTTGTAGTCCCATCTACTTGGGAGGCTGAAGTGGAAGAATCGCCTGGGCCCAGGAGGTTGAGGCTGTGGTGAGCCATGATTGGGCCATTGCACTCCAGGCAGGGTGACAGAGTGAGATCCTGATGCAAAACATCAACAACAAAACAAAACAAAAACAAAAATAAAGATGCTGTTCCAAATCCCAATTAAAAGAATCAAACATACCAATCTTATTGAAAGTATTCCAGGTGATTGAGAAAGATGGAACTCTCCCCAAATCATTTTATGAAGCTAACATCACATTGATTCCCAAGTCAGGTAAAGATCCAACAAAGAAAGAGAACTACAGGCCAATATCCTTGATGAACATAGATGCTAAAATTCTAAACAGGATTCTAGCAAACTGGATTCAACACATCTCAAAAATCTTCCACCACGACAAAGTAGACTTCATCCCCAGGATGTGAGGCTGGTTCAACATTCATAAGACCATAAATGTAATTAAATTCATTAACAGACATAAAAACAAAAACCACATGATTATATCATTAGATGCAGAAAAAGCTTTTGATAAAATCCAGCACCCTTTCTTCATAAAAACCCTCGAAAATCTAGGCATAGATGGAACATACATCAAAATAGTAAGAGCCATCTACGAGAAACCCACAGCCAGCATACTGCTAAACAGACAGAAATTGGAACCATTTTCCCTGAAAACTGGAACAAGATAAGGATGCTCACTCTCACCCCTCCTGTTCAACATAGTTTTAGAAGTCCTAGCTAGAGCAATTAGAGAAGATGATCAGGAGTATCCAAATAGGAAAAGGAAATCAAGTTGTCCCTCTTTGCAAACGACATGATTCTATACCTTGAAAATCCAAGAGAATCTGTCAAAAACCTCCTTGCACTGATAAAGGACTTTGGCAAAGTCTCAGGGTATAAAATATATGTGCAAAAGACAATCGCATTTCTATACACCAATAATAAACAAACAGAAACCCAAATAAAAAGCACAATTCCATTCACAATAGCCACAAAAAAAAGAAATATCTTGATATCTTCCTAATTAGAGACATGAAAGACCTTTACAATGAAAACTACAAAACACTGCTCAAAGAAATCAAAGATGACACAAACAAGTGGAAAAACAGTCCATGTTCATGGATTGGAAGAATCAACACTGTTAAGACATCCATTCTACCTAAGGCAATCTACAGATTTAATGCAATACCCTTCAAAATACCAGAAACATTCTTCTCAGATCTAGAAACAACTACACATGAATTCATATGGAAACATAAATGACCACGAATAGCCAAAACAATCCTCAGCAAAAACAAAACAAAAACAAAGCAGGGGGTATCACACTCCGAGGCTTTAAACTTTATTATAAAACTACAATAATCAAAACAGCCTGGTGTTGGTACTAGAACAGGCATATAGACCAATGGAATAGAATTGAGATTCCAGAAGCAAAACCTCAATTTCTCAACCAATTCATCTTCGACAAAGCCTCCACCACAAACCACTGGGGAGAGGAGAACCTATTCAGTAAATGGTGCTGGGAAAACTGCCTGACCACATGCAGAAGATTGAAACAGGACCCCTACCTATCTCCATACACAAAAATCAACTCTAAATGGATCAGAGACCTAAACATAAAACCACAAACTGTTAAAACCTTAGAAAATGCAGGAGACGCCCTTATGGAAATTGGAACTGGCAACCAATTCCTGATCAAAACCCCAAGTGCCCATGCCATAAGAGATAAGATAGACAAGTGGGACCTCATCAAACTGACAAGCTTCTGCAAAGCCAAAGAAACCATCAAGAGAGTGGGGAGACAGTCCACAGACTGGGGAAAAAATATTTCTCAACAGTATGTCTAACAAAGGCCTAACATCTAGGATCTACAAGGAACTCAAGTGTGCTGAGAAGAAAAAAACAAACAGCCCCATTACAAAATGGGCAAAAGAAATGAATAGACAGTTTTCAAAAGAAGAAGTGCGAGCAGCCAACAGATACATGAAAAAATGTTCAGCCTCACTAGTCATCAAAGAAACACAAATTAAAACTACACTGAGATAACACCTAACTCCAGTCAGAATGGCCATCATCAATAACTCAAAAATAACAGATGCTGGAGAGGATGTGGCAAAAAGGGAACACTTCTACACTGCTGGTGGAAATGTAAACTAGTTCAGCCTCTGTGGAAAACAGTGTGACAATTCCTAAAAGTTCTAAAACTCAACCTTCCATATGACCCTGCAATCCCCCTACTGGGAATATAGTTGGAAGAACTCAAATCACTCTATAAAAAAGATACCTGCACACGTATGTTTATCGCAGCATTATTCACAATAGCAAGAACATGGAACCAACTGTGCTGCCCATCAAAAGAGGACTGGATAAAAAAAAAGTGATACATATCCACAATGGAATA
Organism: Carlito syrichta; assembly: GCF_000164805.1. Taxonomy (NCBI): domain Eukaryota; kingdom Metazoa; phylum Chordata; class Mammalia; order Primates; family Tarsiidae; genus Carlito; species Carlito syrichta. The sequence goes on along the minus strand of NW_007257324.1, from coordinate 288,826 downwards.
TTACGCAGCCATAAAGAAGAACAAAAATCATGAACTTCGCAGCAACCTGGATGGACTTATTAGAGTCTATAATACTGAGTGATCTTTCACAGAAACAAAGAACTGAGTATCACATGATCTCACTCATAAGTGGACCTTGAACCACTATCATAATACTATAAGAAAAGGATTGACGGTAGCAGGAAACTGCGGGGGGGGGGGGGAGGGGGAGGTGGAATTGGCAGTAGTGGGAATCTGCCTGGAGAAGGAGGGGCACACCTCATCAACAAGGGTACCTGTGTAATGAATATTTGTATACCTAATCCTGAATTGTACCCCCCTTTTTAAAATAAAAAATTTAAAAGTTAAAAAAAACAAACATGTTAATATACAATAGATATAGATTAAGAACTTGAGGTATATTGTGGGGGAGGGGGACAGTGCAATGGAGACAGCGAGTAAGAAAGAAAGGAAAAGTGTAAATGTTAATTAAGTATATGGATCTATATGGCTAGTCAAGTGACAAGCGAATCAAGCTCTGTTGCTTCCAGCATATACAGTGCTATTCTAATATTATGCAAGCCTATTCGTGATATAATTCAATAATTCAAGTGGACAATGGATATGGTGAGTGTTTTGGCTACTGATAAAAATGGAGTCCTTCCTCCTAAAAGTGAGTCGCAATTTATTTGCCTTAAAAATAAATATACAAATCCAAAGGGGAAAAACTCACCAAACTCCTTAAACTCTAATTATTACATCTCTCTTAAAACATTTCCAATTATCAGCTCCTGGGAACAGTATAATAGAAGAGGAGGCACTGACCTCATTTCCTTATGCAACTGTCTTTCCACACTAGTAGTAAAGAAGATTATTGACCAGCAGTGATTTAGTGACCTACCTAATACTTGCCTAATATAAGTGTTTTCAGAAAAACCACTACAAGAATTTTCAAATAGAAACAATTAGCATCCATTTTAATTAATATCTTCTTTCCAAAGCTAGAGGCTCTTACTTTGCCAAAAACCACTGGTTCTCTTCCCAGTCATCCTCAGTTGCTACAGCTTCTTGCCAAAGGGCTGAGCTTTAAAGGGAGAAACTACCCTCACTTAGATCTCCCTCCCTTTTGTTTAGGGTTTGTTTCAAAAACACTCTTCTCCAGGAAGACAGAACAAATAATAAATATAGCCATCACAGTACAAGGCAGTCAAAGCTGCTTCACCTCACTTAAGGGATATATATAATCAAGTCTGTTTTCAGTCGATCCAAATTCTGCTTGATTTTAAAGGTCCAACATAATTTCCACTCCCACACAAAGCTTTCTCAAGACCATTCTGGCCTATGGATATATCATCTATGGACTGTTTACTAGCTCTTGGCACCACTAATTTCTCCCTTATCACATATTAGTATTACCTGTTTCAAGTGTATTCTGTCTAGAAATCCTGACATGTGAGGATGACAGAAGAGGGATCTTTGTTGCCAGAAAAATTAAGCATTAACCTTTGTTGCTCCAGAAGGTAGAGTTTGAAGGAAGTCTATTTTGGAGTGACATGAGCAGGTTATAAACATTTATCATAATGTATTTACTATGCTCCATGTACAATATTGGACACCAGCCCTCATCTTGTCTCATTTAATTATAAAAGGTTTTTCTAACATATAACTGGTTAACAATATACTAGTGTGTCTTACAACATAATCAGTTCTTTTCATCAGAACTGTTGGAGTCAAGGATCTCCTGCTGGGCGAGGGGGATGGAACTAGAGAAATGCAAATCAAAACCACATTGAGATACCATCTAACCTCAGTTAAAAATGGCCATCATTAATAAAACAAAATAACATGCTGGCGAGGATGTGGAGAAAAGGGAACACTTCTACACTGCTGGTAGGAATGCAAACTAGTACAAGCTCTTTGGAAGACAGTGTGGTGATTTCTGAAAGAACTAGAAATTGACCTTCCATATGAACCAGCAATTTCCTTACTGGAAATATACCTGGAAGAACCCAAATTATTCTACAAAAAAGATACCTGCACATGCATGTTTATTGCAGCCCTATGCACAACGGCAAAAACATGGAACTAACCATGCTGCCCATTGAAGCTGGACTGGATAAAAAAAGTGGTACATGTACACAATGGAATATTATGCGGCCATAAAGAAGAACAAACATAGGGACTTCACAGCAACTTGGATGGATTTAGAGTCGATCATACTCAGTGATCTATCACAGAAACAAAAAACAGAGTACCATATGTTTTCACTCATAAACGGACCTTGAACAATCATCATAATACTATAAGAAAGGGTTTGGCAGTAGTAGGAAACTGCCGGGGGGGGGGTGGGATTGGCAGTTGAGGGAAACTGCCAGGGGAGGGAGGGGCACACCTCATCAACAAGGGTACCTGCATAATGAATATTTGTATACCTAACCCTGAATTGTACCTCACATCTTTAAAATAAAAAAAAAAAATTCAGAATGTCTTATTTTAATGCTGATGCTATATGGGAGATACCCATAAGATAATGAAATTAATTTGTCTTTATAAAATAAACCCATTGAGGCCTGCACAAGCACCAACATGTCTGTGGTCTGGGGTGCTATCTGCCTCATAAAAGTGTAGGGTTTATCTTCTGGAAAGTCGAAGTCATTTTCTTCTCTGATAAAGCTTCCTACATAATTGACTTTGTCATCTTCCAGGAATAGGAGGGCAGGGATTGAGGCCTCATGAGTCTGGGTTTTGAATTAAGGTCAAGAGAAAAGACAGGAATTAAAACCAGAAAATTCAGAGGAAGATGTAGCTACTTCCAGAACTAGCTGCTATTAACTTGGCTTGGGCTTCATAACAGTCATAGAAGCAGATTCCTTCATAATAAAATAAATATAGTCCCCCTTCAAAAGGAAACAAATCCAGGTACATGCATGCATATGTGTTCTACTTTAAAGAAGTTAATCTAGAAAACGTGAACTTTATTCCAAACGACATAGTTGCCCTACCCCCCAAAAATAAAGATCTAACTTTTCAAAGTAGATGCTAAGCAATATATTGCAGATTCTGCAGACAGTCTCAAAGGAATTCCAAAAATACTCTTAAGTAACAGCAGTTTTGTGAAAATAATGTGTTTCCTAAAGCGACTAATTTGGAAAGGGACCCTCAATATGCATTTCATATTGCTAATTTTTTAAAGAGACAGAGGTCTCACTATGTTGCCCAAACTGGTCTCAAACTTTTGGCCTTAAGTGATCCTCTTATCTCGGTCTCCCAAAATGCTGGGATTACAGGTGTGATCCGCTGCACCCAGACTATAACTGTTGATTTTTAAAAGCAAATATTCATTACTCTGTAATCACGGCCCATATACCTCTCTATCTCAATTACAAGGGCCTGTTGGCAAGGACAATTTCAAGGTGGCAGTGTGCACAGTCTGTAACATCTCATTCACAGCTCTTAAAAGGTATCCATGGCAACTCAAGGCTATACGTTAATTAATCACAGTAATAATAACAATATAGTATAAAATTAAAATTTAAGTACATACTATGTCAGACACTTGTTGAGCATATATATTCATCTCAATCATCTCATCAAATGACTCTTTAGTCAACTACGTGGTCAGGCTACCAGTTAGGGGATTGACTCCTCCTCCTCCTTCCAACTGAATTGATCAATTATAAGGCTGAATTATTTCTTTGTCTTATAATTACAGATATATAGCACATTTCTGGTCTTGACTGATTATTTATCAAATTTCTTTTGCATTCCCACAGACAAAAACACTTCCTGTTGAATAATATTCAAAGATTGTGATTATTCTCTATGTCTGACTTTTCTCCCATGATCAATAAAATGAGTTCTTATTTATTTAAAAAATGAAAATCACTTTTAGCAAAACTACTAGTTGAGTAAGTAATTAATACAAATGATCTAATCTTCCATGATAAACAAATTAAATCCAAGATAGTTGACAAAGAATCCAGACACTTAATACTAGACCTGTGTCCTCAAAAGACTATGAATTTAAAACACATTAATAATTGTTTTGATTTCCTATGGCTGCTATAACATTACAACAAAGTTGGTGGCATAAAACAACAGCAATTTATTTTCTCACAGTCCCAGAGGTCAGAAGTCTAAAAGGTGGTAGTAAGGCTGTACCCTGCTCTGGAGGCTCTAGCGGAGAATCCATTCTTTGCACCTTCTGGTAGCTGTTGGCATTCATTGGCTGTGACAGCATCTATCTCTGCCCTATCTTCACAATGCCTTCTCTTGCACGTCTCCTTCCCTCTATATGCCTGTGCCATCTTTCTTTTCTTCTTTCTTTTAAGGACACACGTGATGACATTTAGGCCCATCTGGATAATACAAGGTGATCTCTTCATTTTGAGATTCTTTACTTAATTACATTTGTAAAGGCTCTTTTCCCAAATAAGGTAATATTCACAGGTTCCAGGGATCGGGACATTGGCAGATCTTTTGAGGGCTACCATTCTGCCCATCAAAGTAATTAATGCTTAAAACATAACACTAGCATCTCTTACAAAGATCAAAATAGCTGAGAAACTAATAAGGAGGTCTTGGTAAAAAACTGAACATTAAAAATAGCAGTTTGTGTCCCTTCAAAATTCATATGTTGAAACACAATCCCCAATATGATAGTATTTGAAGGTGAAACCTTTGAGGGATGATTGGGATATGAGGGTGGACCCTCATAAATAGGATTAGTGTCATAAAAAGATTCTTGAGAGCTCCTTCATTCCTCCTACCACATGAGAAAACAGCTAGAAGATACAGTCTATGAACCAGGAAGTAGGCCCTCACCAGACACACTGAATCTGCTGGTACCTTGATATTGCACTTGCCAGCCTGAAAAATAAATTTCTTTTGTTTGTAAGTCACCTAGTCTATGGTTAATTTGTTTCAGCAGCCAGAACTGACTGAGGGCACACATTTCATCTCTTTGATTATATATGCCTATAAAGATGAAACAACTTGGTCTTCTGGGTAAATTTGTTCAAGATGGCTGACTAGAGGCATCTGGAACTCACCTCCTCAATAAAAGGAACCAAAAGAGTGAGTAGATAACCACACTTCAAATTGATCATCTATGAGAAAACACTGGAATTCAACAGAGAAGTGTCAGGAACCAACTAAGGCAAGGAAAGAGAGGCAAGTGAGGCAGCTTGCTCAGCTAGGTTAGTTGGGAATCTGAATAGGTTCCCCAATGCAAAGAAAGGGTAAGTGAGAGACTCCCACCAGTCCATACTCCCACTACAAACTTCCTGCAATCCTATCCACAGGAGAGCCCCTCAACCCTGTTGGGCCCTGAGACTAACATCTGGAGCTAGTTGAAGACCTCACGACAACATTGTTCTACAGTGGGAGCCCACACTGGGTCCCACACACTCCCAAGACTTAAGCAGCTACAGCATGGCTCCATTTTGAGAGCCCAGCTCCCACCAGATTGTATCTTGCTCCTGCATCGCCACATCTCTGGAGCTCCATTGACATTCCCCACCTGCAACCACCACCACTGCTGGCTGTTGCCTTCAGAACAGAAGCGTGAGCCACTGGCAGCGACCCTGCTGCCTGATGTACTGTTGTATACCCTCAGGACAACCTCTCCCACCCTTAGCCACCCACCATTGCTGCTTGCTGCTGCCAGGATCGAAGTGTGAGCCATTGGGAGTGACTCTGAGGACAAGCTACTTTACCTACAGTTGCCACCTGGGGCCAAAGTGTGTGCTCCCCAGCCACCTGTTTATGATTGCTCCCACTAAAAGCAACCCTACCCTATCCAGCACCAACACTGCAGTGCAACCACTGTGTTCCCATCAAAGCATTCCACCAGGGGCCTGGGAATCACCCGGGACCTACCTACCACAGCCAGTGCCCACATATACCACAAAGGGGACTGAAGAAAGGCCCACCTTGTCTGGCTCTGCCTTCCCCCACCCCCATGCTCAAGCATGCTATCTGGTGGCCTGGGGGTTGCGTTGCCCCATCTGCTATCATTGGCACCTGAGCAGTCCTCCTGGGGACCTGAGAACAAGCCCACCCAACTTGCTGCAACTACCACAACAGGCACTCACCTGCATGTACCACCTGTGCACTTGGGTACTGGCCCATGCAGTCCATCACAGCCAGCACCAACACCAGTCCAGATCATTTAGGGGCCAAAGAGTTGTCCAATTACTGCTACTGCCACCTCCCATGTCATGCCTGCTGCCCTGGGGCCTGAGGACACACTTGACTCACTGCTGCCACTTCCAGTACCCAAGCAAGCCACCTGGAGCCCCAATAATCCAATCATTTGGACCAACTAACACTGGTGCCAGTGTATGCCATCTTGAGACCCAAACACAGGCATGCTTGAATTGCCACTGCCATCATTGGGGCCTTAGGACATTCCTATCTGGTGTTCCCATTCCCAGCAAAACTTCACCACATCTTCACTAACAAGAGCACCCTAAGGCACTGATAAAAGCACAGGCATTACTGATATTATTTACAGTCAAGAAATCATACGCAGAATACACTACTGCAGGCACCTGGAATCAGTGCCAAGGTGCCCTATACAATCAACACTATAGACACATCTTCAGGAAAAGTCCTACACTATGAAAGCAAATACAAAAAAATGAAAGAAGCAACTACTACACCAGATGTGCAGATATCAATGTAAGAGCACAGGAAGCATGGAAAAAAAAAAAAGACAATTCCAAAGAAACACAGTAATTCCCCAGCAACATAATTCTTTAAAATTTTTTTTTTATTTTAAAGATGTGGGGTACAATTCAGGGTTAGGTATACAAACGTTGATTATGCAGGTACCCTTGTTGATGAGGTGTGCCCCTCAGTCCTCTAGCAGTTTCCCTCAACTCCCAATCCCACCCCTCTCCCCTGGCAGTTTCCCACTAATGCTAATTCCTTTCTTATAGTATTATGGTAATTGTTCAAGGTCTGCTTATGAGCGAGAACATATGATACTCTGTTTTTTTGTTTCTGTAATAGATCACTGAATATGATAAACTCTAAATCCATCCAAGTTGCTGTGAAGTTCATATGTTTGTCCTTCTTTATGGTTGCATAATATTCCATTGTGTATATGTACCAAATTTTTTTTATCCAGTCAAGCTTCAATGGGCAACATGATTGGTTCCATGTTTTTGCTGTTGTGAATAGAATTGCAACAAAAATACGTGTACAGGTATCTATTTTGTATAATGAATTGAGTTCCTCCTATTCCCAATAGGTGAATTACTTGGTAATATGCAAGGTCAATTTCTAATTCTTTCAGAAATCGCCACACTATCATCTAAAGAGTTTGCACTAGTTTGCATTCCCACCAGCAGTGTAGAAGCATTCCTTTTTCTCCGCATCCTTGCCAGCATCTGTTGTTGTTTGTTTTAGTCATGATGGCTGTTCTTACTGGGGCTAGGTGGTATCTCAATGTGGTTTTGATTTGCACTTCTCTGATGAGTAATGATGCTGAGCACTTTTTCATGAGTCTGTTGGCTGCCCGTATATCTTCTTTTGAGAAGTGTCTATTCATGTCTTTTGCCCACTTTTTAATGGGGCCGTTTTTTTCCTTTTGGCGCATTTGAGTTCCTTGTAGATACTAGATGTTAGGCCTTTGTCGGAATTACAGTTGGCAAATATTTTTTCCCATTCTGTGGGCTGTCTCCCTGATCTATTGATGGTTTCTTTTGCTCTGCAGAAGCTTGTCAGTTGGTGAGGTCCCACTTGTCTATCTTATTTCTTATGGTATGGGCACTTAGAATTCTGATCAGGAATTTGTTGCCAGTTCCAGTTTCCATAAGCGTGTCTCCTGCGTTTTTAGGATTCTTACAGTTTGAGGTTTTATGTTTAGTCCTTTGATCCATTTAGAGTTAATTTTTTTGTGTATGGTGATAGGTAGGGGTCCTGTTTCAATCTTATGCATGTGATCAGTCATTTTTCCCAGCACCATTTACTGAATAGGTTCTCCTCTCCCCAGTCGTTGTTGTTGGAGGCTTTGTCAAAGATGAGTTGGTTGAGAAATTGAGGCTTTGCTTCCAG
>NW_007257324.1:275940-280651 GCF_000164805.1 Carlito syrichta | reverse complement strand
CCTATCCATGAGCATGGAATATTTTTCCATTTGTTCATGTCTTCTTGGATTTCTTTGAGCAGTGTTTTGTAGTTCTCATTGTAAAGGTCTTTCACTTCTCTGGTTAGAAAGATGCCAAGGAATTTCTTTTTTGTGTGTGGCTATTGTGAATGGGATTGTGCTTTTTATATGGGTCTCTACCTGTCTGTTGTTATTGTATAGGAATGCAACTGTCTTGTGCATGCTTATTTTGTACCCTGAGACTTTGCCAAAGTCCTTTATCAGTGCAAGTAGGTTTCTGACAGATTCTCTTGGATTTTATTGGTATGCGATCATATCATTGGCAAAGAAGGATAACCTGACTTCCTCTTTTCCTATTTGGATACCCCTGATTTCCTTCTCTGTATAATTGCCCTAGCTAGGACTTCCAACACAATGTTTAACAAGAGGGGTGAGAGTGGGTAGTCTCGTCTTGTTTCAGTTTTCAGGGGGAAATGTTTCCAGTTTCTGTCCATTTAGCAATATGTTAGCTGTGGGTTTATCGTAGATGGCACTTACTATTTTGAGATATGTTCCTTCTATACCTAGGTGTTTGAGGGTTTTTATCAAGAAGGGATGCTGGATTTTATCAAAAGCTTTTTCTGCATCTAATAAGATAATCATGTGGTTCTTTTTTAATATCTGTTGATGTATTTAATTACGTTTATGATCTTGTGAATGTTGAACCAGCCCTGCATCCTGGGGATGAAGCCTACTTGGTCATGGTGGATGATTTTTGAGATGTGTTTTTGGATCCAATTTTCTAGAATCTTGTTGAGGATTTTTGCATCTATGTTCATAAGGGATATTGGCCTGTAGTTCTCTTTTTTTGTTGTCTCTTTACCCGGTTTGGGTATCAGTGTGATGTTAGCTTCATAAACTGATTTGGGGAGAATTCCATTTTTCTCAATTGCCTGGAATACTTTCAATAGGATTGGTATCAGATCCTCCTTGTACGTTTTGTAGAATTCTGCTGGAAAGTCATCCGGTCCAGGGCTTTTTTTTTGTAGGTAGTTTTCGTATGACAGTCAATTTCCTGGGTTGTTATTGGTTTATTTAGTGTCTCAATGCCTTCTTGTTTCAACCTGGGGAGGTTGTGTGATGTCAGAAACTCCTCCATTTCATTTAGGTTTTCAAGTTTGTTTCCATATAGGTGTACATAGTAATCTCTGATAATCTTTTGTATTTCTTTGATGTCAGTTGTGATTTGATCTTTTGTATTTCTGATTGTATTCTGAATGTATTTATGTGGGCTTTTTCTCTTTTGTCTTGGTCATGTTGGCTGGGGTCCATCAATCTTGTTAATTCTTTCAAAGAACCAGCTTTTTATTTTGTTGATGTTTTCTATGATATTTTTGTCTTTTATGTCTCATATTTGGGCTCTTATTTTGGTGATTTGGATTCTTCTGCTAAAGTTGGGGTTTTGGTGGTCTTCTCTTTTCAGCTCCCTTAGGTGATTTGTTTGGCTCTCAACTTGCGATTTTTCCATTTTCTTGATTTGTGCTCAGCAACATATATTTTAATGAAAAAGAAATTTATGAAACCCTTAAAAATATTTTAAAATATGATATTAAAGAAGCTTCGTGATATACAAGAGAACACAGATAAACAACACAGAACACAGATAAACAACACAAAGAAATCAGAATAACAAGTCAGGATATGAAAGACAAATTTACCAAAGAGATAACTATCATAAAACAAACAAACAAAAATCCTGAACTGAAGAATTCACTGAATGAAATAAGAAATATATTCCAAAACTTTAACAATATATTAGAGAAAGTAGAAGAAAATACTTCAAAACTTGAGGAGTATTTTGAAATAACCCAATCAGACAAAAATAAAGAAAAAAGAATTTAAAAGAACGAACAAAGCCTATGTGACATATGAGACATCATAAAACAACCAAATATTCTAATTTTGGTGCTCCTGAAGGCTAAGAGAAGACCACAGTGGTAGAAAACCTATCTGACAAAATAATAGCTGAAAACTCAAGTCTAGCAAAAAAAATTTAGACTTACAAATATAGGAAGCCCAGAGATTCCCAAATGGATACAAGCCTAAAGGGATTTCTCCATGGCATACTATAGTCAAACTGCCAAAAGTCAAAGATTAAGAATAAATTCTAAAAACAGCAAGAGAAAGGCATCAATTCACGTATAAGGGAACTCCCACCACACTAACAGTGAATTTCTCAGCAGAAGTCTAACAGAAGAGAATGGAATGACATATTCAATGTACTGGGGAATAAAAAAACTCTGCCCCTAAAGATACTATCTTGACAAAGTTATTCCTTATAAATGAAAGAGAAATAATTTTTCCCCCAAGACAGGTGAAAGCTGAGGGAAATCATCATCATGAGACTGGCCCTAGAGTCTGTAATATCCAGTGATCTATTACTTAAACAAAGAACTGAGTACCACATGTTCTCACTCATAAGCGGACCCTGAACAATGATAATACTATAAAAAAGAGAATTGGCTGTACTGGGAAACTGCCAGGGGACGCATCTGAGGGGCACACTTCAATCAATAAGCGTACCTGATCTCAAACCAGGTGACATGGGGACCAAAGTGAGGCCCAAACTTTACCTGTACAATGACTGTTTGTATACCTAACCCTGAATTATAGTCTACATAGTTAAAATAAAAATTAAAAAAAGAAAATCATCAATCAGCAATGGATACATGATAAGAGAGAAAGAAAGAAACAAAGAATATACAAAACAACCAGTAATCAATAAAATGACAGGAATAAGTCCTCACATATCAATAATAACCTTGGACATAAACAGATTAAGCATTCCACTTAAAAAAACAGACTAGCTGAATGTATTAAACAAAAACAGGATCCAACTATATGGTGCTTTCAAGAAGTTCATCTCACCTATAAAGACACATACAGACTGAAAGTAAAGGGATAACAAAAAATATTTCATACAAGCAGAAACTAAAAACAAGCAAGAATGGCTATATTTACATCAAATAAAAAGTCTTTAAGTCAAAAGCAATAGAAAGAGACAAAGAAGATAATTATATAATGATAGATGGACCAATTCAATAAGAGGATCTAATAATTCTAAATATATGCATTCAACACCACAACACCCATATATGTACAAATCTACACAGAGAGATAGATTACAATTCAGTAATAGTTGGGGACTTTAACACTCCACTTTCAGCATTAAACAGATCATCTAGGCAGAAAATAAGCAAAGAAACATTGGGTTTAAACTGCATTTAGGTCCAAATGGACCTAATAGATATTTACAGAACATTCCACCCAACAGCTACAGAATGCATATTTTTTTCATTAGCACATGGAACATTCTCTAGTATAGACCATGTTAGTCCACAAAACAAGTCTCAACAATTTCTTACAAATCAAAATCATATCAAGTATCCTCTTGGGCCACAATAGAATAAAGCTAGAAATCAATAACAAGAGGAACTTTGGAAACTGTACAAATACATGGAAAGTAAACAACATGCTCCAGAATAACCACTAGATCAAAGAAGAAATTAAGGATAAAATTTAAAAAATTTTAAAAACAAACAAAAATCAAGAGGGAAGTTTATAGCAATAAGCACGTATAACAAAAAGTATAAATATTTCAAATAAACAGTCTAGTGATACATTTCAAGGAACTTGAAAAGCAAAAACTAATCAAATCCAAAATTAGTAGAAGTAAAGAAATAATACAGATCAGAGCAGAACAAAATGAAATAGAGACTAAAAAAATACAAAGGACCAACAAAATGAAAGGTTGGTTTCTCTTAAAAGATAAACAAAATTGATAAACTGCTAGCTAGACCAACCAGGAGAAAAAGAGAGAAGAAAAAGAAATCAGAAACAAAAAAGAGATATTATAACTGATGCCACAGGAATACAAATGATCATCAGAGATTATTATGAACAACTATATGCTAACAACCTGGAAAAACCTAGAGAAAGTGGATACATTCTTTGACACATACAACCTACCAAGATTGAACCAGGAAGAAACAGAAAACTTGAACAGATCAATAATGAGTAACAAGATTGAATCACTAACAAAAACTCTCGCAACAAAGAAAAGCCCAGGACCAGATGGCTTCACTGCCAAATTCTACCAAACTTACCAAGAAGAAGTAACACCAATTATCCTCAAAATATTTTTTAAAAACGGAGGGAATTCTCCCTAACTCATTCTATGAAGCCAGCATTACCCTAATACCAAAACCAGATAAGGGCACAACCAAAAAAGGAAACTACAGGCCAATATCTCTGACAAACAAAGACACAAAAATTTTCTTTAACAAGATACTAGCAAACTGAATCCAATAGCACATCAAAAAGATAATAAAATCATGACCAAACGGAATCTATTCCAGAGATGTAAGGATGGTTTAATATATGCAAATCAATAAACATGATAAATGACATCAACAGAATGAAGGACAAAAATGATATGATCATCTCAATAGACAAAGAAAAGGCATTTAATAAAATCAAGCATCCCTTTATGATAAAAAAAAAAACTCTTCACAAACTAGGCATAGAAGGAACATATCTCAACATAATAATGATCTTTTTTTTTTTTGAGCTGGAGTCTCACTCTGTCGCCCAGACTGGAGTGCAGTGGCCGCTCCCGGCCACTGCAGCCTCGACCTGCTGGGCTCCGGCGATCCTTCTGCCTCAGCCTTCC
>NW_007257324.1:253824-275920 GCF_000164805.1 Carlito syrichta | reverse complement strand
TCAGGCAATCCACTCACCTCAGCCTCCCAAAGGCGCGGGATTACAGGCTGAGCCACTGAGCCCGGCTAATAATGATCTTATATGACAAACCTACAGCTAACATTATACTGAATGAGGAAAAGCTGAAAGCCTTTCTTCTAAGAACTGGAACAAGGATGCCCACTTTTAGCACTCCTACTCAACATAGTACTGGAGGTCTCAGGCAGAGCAACCAGGCCTAAAAAAAAAAAAAGAAAGAAAGAAAGAAAGAAAAGAAAAGAAAAAAGAGACATCCAAACTGGAAAAGAAGACATAAAATTTTTCCTCTTTATAGATGATATGATCTTATCTAGAAAAATCTGAAGACTCCACCACAAACCTCTTAGATTTGATAAATTCAGTATAGCTGCAGTATACAAAATCAACATACAAAAATCAGTAGTGTTTCTGAACACCAATAATAAAATAGCTGAAAGAAATTAAGAAGGCAATCCCATTTACAATAGCTACACACACACAAAAAATACCTCGGAATATATTTAACCAAGGAAGTGGAAAAACTGCTACAAACAAAACTATAAAGTACTGATGAAAGAAATAGATGTGAACACAGACAAATGGAAAGACATTGCATGCTTATGGGTCAGAGAAATTAATACTGTTACAATGACCTGCTTAAAACAATCCACAGAGTCAATGCAATCCCTATCAAAATACCAATGCCATTTTTCACAGAAATATTAAAAAAAAACCCTCAATTTGTATGGAATCAAAAAAGTGACCAAATAGCCAAAGCAATCCTAAGCAAAACAAACAAACAAACAAACAAAAACCCCTCAATACTGGAGACACCACACTACCTGACTTCAAAAGATATGAGGCTATAGTAACTAAAACAGCATAAAATTTGTGTAACAAACAGATGCATAGACCAATGGAGGAAAATAGAGAATCCAGAAATAAAACCACACATTTACAGCCAACTGGTTTTCAACGAAGGCACCAAGAATATACACTGGGAAAAGGAACCCTCTTCAATAAATGTTGCTGGGAAAATTGGATATCTATATGCAGAAGAATGAAACTGGATCCTTAACTCTCATCATATACAAAAATCAACTCAGAATAGATTAAAGACTTAAATGTAAGACCCCAAACTATAAAACTACTAGAAGAAAATATAGGAAGAATGTCTTAGGACATTGGTCTAGGCAAAGATTTTATGACTAAGACCTCAAAAGCATAGGCAATAAAAACAAAAATAGACAAATGGAACTAAAAAGCTTCTGCACAGCAAAGGAAACATCAACAGAGTAAAGAGACAGTCTGCTGAGTGGGAGAAAATATGTGCAAACTATTCATTCAGTAAGGGACTAACATCCAGAATGTACAAGGAACTAAAATGACTCAAGAGTAAAAACAAATAAATAATCCCATTAAAAGTGGGCAAAGGATTTGAACAGACATTTCTCAAAAGAAGACACACAAATGGCCAACAGGTATATTAAAACAAACAAACAAAAAACTTAACATCAATAATCATCAGGGAAATGCAGATAAAAAAACCGCAATGAAATATCATTTTATTACAGTAGAATGGTTATAATTAAAAAGACAGGCAATAACATATGCTGGTGAGAATGTGGAGAGAAGGGAACTCTTTTTTTTTTCTTGAGTTGGAGTCTCATTCCATCACCCAGGCTGGAGTGCAGTGGCATGCTCATGGCCACCCTGGCGTTGACCTGCTGGGCTCAGGTGATCCTTCTGCTTCGGCCTCCCAAGTAGCTGGAACTACAGACGTGCGCTACCATGCCCAGCTAATTTTTTGATTTATTGTAGAGAAGAGGTCTGGTCAAGTTGCCCAGACTGGTCTTGAACCAGTGGGCTCAGACAGTCCCCTCACCTTGGCCTCCCAAAGTACTGGTATTACAGACTTGAGTCACTGCGCCCGACCAAAGGAAACTGTTATACACTGTTGGTGGAAATGTAAATTAGTACAGCCACTATAGAAAGCAGTATGAGGATTTCTCAAAAAAACTAAAAATAGAACTACCATATGATCCAGCAATTCCACTACTGGGTATTTATGCAAAGGAAAGGAAATTAGTTATATCAAAAGGATACCTGCACTTCCATATTCACTGCAGCACTACTCACAATAGCAAAGACATGAAATCAACTTGTGTCCATCCACTGATGAACAGAGAAAGAAAATATGGTATATAGACACAATGAAATACTACTCGGCTTTAAAAAAGAATGAAATACAGTAAGCCCCCTACATACAAACCTTCAAGTTGTGAACTTGCAAAGATGCATTTGCATGCCCAATCATGTAAGTCTGCTTATGTGTATGGTATACATTGTCATGTGTGTGCATCCTCTACAGGTGACTGCTTTTGTGTAATTTCCTATACAGTACTGTATTGAATACAGTAGTACAGTATCTTTATTTCAAGCCCAGGATGTCTGGAAGCAAGTGTAGAAGCTGCGGTGATGTAGTTGGTACTGCTAAGAAGCACCAAGCAATAACGATGGAAACAAAAGTGAAAATAATTAAGAGTGAAGTGAGGTGAAAAGATGGTAGACGTTGTTTGTTCTTATAACATGAAATGTTCAACCATCGGTACAATTCTAAAGAACAAGGACAAGATCAAGGAACATGTGAAGGCTGCTGTGCAGATAATGTTGACAATTATATCAAAGAAGTATGGAAAAGTGATGGAGAAGACGGAGAAACTTCTCAGTGTGTGGATGCAGGATAAGCATCAGCATCGAGTCTCACTCAGTTTAAAGCTGATTCAAGAGAAAGGTAAAGTCTTTAAGACTTGAAGAAGAAACACAACCAAGAATCAGAGGGCGCATCTTTTAATGCCAGCCATGGCTGATTTCAGTGGTTCAAGGCTAGAGCCAACATTCACAACATAAAAGTAGGTGGAGTGGTGAGGCACGAGTGCAGATATGGTAGCTGCCCAAGAATTTCCTGAAATGCTTCGATAAATTGATGATGATGTATATTTACCCAAGTATGTTCTTTATGTGGATGAAACAGGACTGTACTGAAAATGGATGCCAGATTGAAGTTACATCGGTAAGGAGGAAAAGTTGATGCCAGGCTATAAAGCAGCAAAAGATAGGCTAACTCTGTTGTTTGGTGGCAATGCTTTTGGCAATATGAAGCTGAAGCCACTCTTAGTATATCATTTAGAGAATACAAAACATAGCCAAGGGATATCTTCCTGTGTGAAAGAGTAACCCCAAAGTCTGGGTTACACAAACCATTTTTCAGGACTGGGTTTTTCACTACTGTATCCCACAGGTAGATGAATACTGCTTGGAGAAGGACGTCGCATTCAGCATTCTTTTGCTGCTTGACAATGCTCCTGGTCACCCTCATTCATGGATGACTTTCATAGGGCATCTAACACCAAATACTACATTGTTCATCCAACTAGACCAGGGAATTCTAGTGACTTTTCAAAAATATCATTTACTTCACACTTTTCTTCAGGCAGTAAAGGCGAGTGACGAATCAGGAACAACCTTGTGACAATTTTGGAAGGTCTATTACATTTATAAAGCCATAAAAAAACATTGACTTTGCTTGGAGTGAGGTTACAGCTGTCTCCATGAATAGGGTTTGGAAGAATCTTTTCCTGCAGTTTGTTCACAATTTTTGTGGATTTGAGAAGATGGATGAGGAGTCCAAAGAGGTCTTCAGTAACTTAGCGACCCTCAGCGAGAGGCTGGAGATAGATCGGCAAGAGGATAGTTTCATTGAACTCTTTGCTGTTCAATGTGAGGAGCTTATTAATGAAGACTTGATGGAATTGGAGGCCCAAAGAAAGGATAAAGAGAGACAAGAGGAAGAAGTAACTGAAGAATCAAAGAGATTCATGATGTAGGAAATTGCAAGGGGTTTTTCTTTATTTGAGGAGGCACTGTTAGTTTTTGAGGCACAGGATCCAAACATAGAACAGTACATGAATGTTGCAGCAGCTATTCAGAATGCAGTCCAGTGCCACCATGTCATCTATGATGAAGAAAAAAAGAGCTACTACCCAGACATCACAGAATCATATTTTCAAGAGAGTAGATAAAATTGAATCCAGCGAGGAACCAGAACCCATGCCATCAACGTCAGGTATGAGTGAAATTGCAGCTTGCCCTCCATCTCCTATTGCTGAAAATTCTTCAGCTCTACCATCACCCACCTCCTCTCCCTCCTCTAGTCAGTAACTCTTCTTGCTTGTTCACTCAATACCAGCCCCCATATGCCAGCTGTTGTACTGTACTGTACTGTAAGATCTAAAATGTATTATTTTGGGGAAAAATATTATAAACCTATTACAGCACAGTACTATATAGTCAATTGTGTTAGTTGGGTACCTAGGCTAACTTTGTTGAACTTATGAACAAACTGGACTTACGATCTCATATGGAACTCGTTTGTATGTAGGGAACTTTCTGAATTGTCATCTACAGCAACATGGATGGAACTGGAGGTCATTATGTTAAGTGAAATAAACCAGGTTCAGAAAGACAAATATCACATGTTCTCAAAGTTGATCTCATGAGTTAGAGAGTAGATAGATAACAGAAACTAGGAAGTGTATGTGATGGTGGGAAGGAGAGGGGATAAAGAGAGTTGGTTAATGGGTACAAGCATACAGTTAGATAGAAGGAATAAATTCTAATGTTCCATAGCATAGTAGGCTGACTATATTAATATACTGTATATTTAAAAATAGCTAGAAGAAAAGACTTGAAATGTTCCCAGTACAGAAATGGTAATTACTCGAGGTGATACAAACGCTAAATACCCTGACTTGATCATTATACATTCTGTACATTAACAAAATAGCAACAATATTTATATACCTCATAAATATGTACAAATATTAAGTATTAATAAAAAAGAGGTACAACTTATAGTGGCCACTAAGTTTAAAACAATAAATACAAGCCTGTACAATTATAGATTTTCAATGAGAGATTACATTAAGTGTGAAAGATGCTTGAAGTATGAATGGAAAACAAAGAGATCACAAGGCCTGTTTTCCCCCAAATATGTCTTTAAGAACAGGTGATATTCTCATCAGTTTGGGATACAAATGAGATGCTTTCATCCCAGCTCAATGATGATGACACATCAACCAAAGGATTATAGTAGTGACACTTACATTTCACAGTTCTAATAAACGTAGGCATCCATTTACTCCTTTTGGAGTACTTGGCAAACACATAAGTTAAATGCTGTGGAACAGAGGTCTTAAAACTGTGGTCCAGGTCAGAAGACTTTTCAAGGGCTATGGGGCAACAGGGAATCCATTTACAGATCCTCAACTTTTGTATGTATTCTTTCCTAATCTGACCTGCCTAACAAAGCATCTGTGGTTAAGGAGACTTCTTTCACTATGGTCCTTTCCCTTATATACTAAAGAAACTTCTCACCCATTCTGCATCTGAGTTACGTGCAAAGTTGTAGGGTAAAAAATCTCTAGGGCACTAAATAGAGGAACAATTCCAACCATTAGTGTTGGTATTGAGAAAGCCAATTGTTCTATTAACTGGGCAATGCATACTTTTGCAAGCAGATGGCTTCTAATACTTACTTTACTTTCCACAAAACTTAGGAAGATGTTCAGCTTATAAATCAGTTTTTGATAATAGATTATTGTGATTTGCAGCAAATAACTTGACAGGAGTTCATAGAATTTGGTAACACTGATATACAAAACTTTAATTCCTATTTCACTGACATGAGTGAGTTTCTAATCATTTATATCTTAAAAAGACAAAAACATGAAGAAAATTGACACTAAGCCTGACAGACTCTGGCAATAATTAATGCTGACCGATAGATATATCAACTAATTTTTTAAAAAGTCCTATCCATTTCATTGATATATATTTGCTATAAAAAGTTTTATAATTTTAATGAAGCCTCAATATAGAAGCTGGCAGTCACTGGAGGGTTCTTTTTAAAATTGAAAAATATGCAAAAAAGAAAAAATAAGAAAAAATTCATATGTGTATATATATAAACTTATGCTGACTTTAGGTATTGTGAAAAAAGAAAATACATGAATATATGGAGTTGAAAACAGTTTGTGATACAATATTTTGAGACATAAAAGTGGCACAGAAGTTTAAACAAACAAGAACAGCATCACTTGTCACTGCCAAGGAAAGCTTCATGGAAGAATGATTCATTTTTTTCACTATAATTCAATATTTAGGTGTTCAACATTTAGCACCAACTGTATTAATGCACTATTGTTTAGTGCTATGCAGTTTGAAAATAAACAAAACAAGTCTCTGTCTTCTCAGCGTTCATAATTTGGTTGACAAGGATAAGAATGAAAAAGATTTCAATAGTAGAGCTGAAAGATGGGTAGTCCACAGGTATGGACAGAATAGAATGGGGGTGTGAAAGACAGGCAGAAAAGGGCAAGGAAATGATCCACGAAGAGCAAGTCATTCAAAAGCAGGATACTGAAAGGTGGTACCTATAGAAACCTAGAAACAACTTAGTTTATTCTTAGTTTAGTCTTTTTGCCTCAGCATAACCATTAGAAAACCTTCAGACATTCTACTGCAGGACAAGCAGCAACCTATCCTATCCCCCCTCAGCAAATCTCCATCAGATACAAGACCAGGACAGCCTAACCTTTCAATTCATGGTTCAGCATAATAATCTCTGGTAAACTTTTAGATTCCTTGTCAAGGCTGAAGATCAAAGATAACTCTAGCTGGCTTGGTGGCTCAGCCTGTAATCCCGCGCCTTTGGGAGGCTGAGGTGAGTAGATTGCCTGAGCCCGTGGGTTTGGACCCGCCTGGCCAACTTGGCGAGACCTCATCTCTACAATAAATCAAAATGAGCCGGGCGTGGTAGCGCGCGCCTGTAGTTCCAGCTACTTGGAAGGCTGAGGTGGAAGGATCGCCGGAGCCCAGCAGGTCGAGGCTGCGGTGGGCGGAAGCGGCCACTGCACTCCAGTCTGGGTGACAGAGTGAGACTCCAACTCAAAAAAAAAGACAACTCTTTGGCTGGCCAAAGTAATAAAAGGGATAATATGACCACCTTTGGTCAAGGAATTTGTGAATTGCAAACGTCTAACAAGTCTATTGCAGGAAAAATCCCCTCCAGACCCAAACTCCCCAAGTTAACCTAATCAGTTCTTTGTGACCTACAGCACACAGATAAACCCCATCATGGCAGCAATCATGTGACTAAGCCACCCATCTGCCTGCTGTCTATCACCCGATGTCAGTACCTGCGCTTACCTACCTCTTCGTGATGATGTGGAGCAGACCACCACCCAATCACCTTAATGATCTTTCCCCATCAAGGGGAATGGTTAAAAGGACTCAACCACAAGCAGCCATTGGCCATTGCCTTGCTAGACTCTGGTGTGGTCATGTGATCTTTGAGCTAAGGCTGTCACTACGCTTCCTGACTTTGGCCCCCTCCCCCACCTTGGGGAGGTGAATCTTCTCTCTCCCTTCTCTTTCTCTCTCTAATTTACTTTTATTTTTTAAATTTTTTTATTTTTTGAGTTGAAGTCTCACTCTGTTGTCCAGACTGGAGTGCAGTGGCCGCTCCTGGCCACCGCAGCCTCGACCTGCTGGGTTCCGGCGATCCTTCCACCTCAGCCTTCCAAGTAGCCGGAATTACAGGCATGCGCTACCACGCCCGGCTGATTTTTTTTTTTTGATTGATAGTAGAGATGAGGTCTCGCCTGCCCAGGTGGGTCTCGAACCCCCGGGGTTAAGGCAATTCACTCACCTCGGCCTCCCAAGGCGCGGGATTACGGGCTGAGCCACCAAGCCCGGCTCTAATTTACTTTTAAATAAACCTTTCTTTTTTTAACCTCTTTGTGTGTTGCAATTCTTTGCATTACTCGGATCTCTAGGTTACTGGTGCTGCGCTGCCCCTCCTCTCTCCATCCATTCACCCTCACCCTATCCATACCCTAACAGATACCTGACATTTAACCATTTAAAAGTGTTATAAAAATAGACATTTTCAAATTGAAACACTGAATCCCTTAAATCTCTAAAGTGCAGTGAATGTAGTGCCAAGAAACACTAAGGTCAAGCTACAGAATTAAGTTAGTTAACACGTTTGTATTGAATTAACCAAAATTAGGTAAGGCCAGAAAAATTTTAAAGGCATTTTAACATAAATAAAAATGACCCAATTTTAACTAGCTTTTTGTTAGTTAAAATAACTTAAGGAGGGACTGACAGACTATAGTAATATAGATAAGCAGATAATAAAAGGAAGCCGCCTGACCCAAGGTAGTGATTGCCTTGAGGTCATGAATGTGTTTGTACGTGTGTGGGGGAAGAGGGTAGTAAGACAACAAAAGGTGAAAAAAAATCGGGATAGGTAGGTTATCCAGTATAGAAAAAAGGTCTAATGTACTCTCCACTAGAAAATAACCATCTCAAATCAACATTTGGGGAGTTGTGGTGTAGAATATTTAAGAAGAGAACTGACAGGCAAAGAGTGAAGGCAGAAACATTTTCCCCTATGTTAAAGTGTAGACTTTACCATCATGAAATAAGTTATTTTTTGAAAGTTATCACACATTCATAACACTAATTGATTTTCACAGAGAAGTACATAGATGAGGATTCTTTGGGAAATGCCTGTAAAATTTTGGTTTGAAAAAAAAGGTATTTGCTGTTGTGCCTGGGCTTCTTTACATAAAATTTAATTAACAGAGTCTCCTGAAAGGAAAGTTTACTGTTATCCCTAGCTATCTGTGATCCTTCTCACTCAGATATACTGTGACAGATTGAACTCAAGCAAATCATATCTGTCATTTGTTGGGTACTAAAGGTCTAGCAGTCAGAAGGAAAAAAGAAATGGATTTGAGACATTAAGCTAAAGGAGAGAGGCAACAGAGTACCTATGAGGACTCTCAGAGTATACCTGATTTCAGAGGGCTGCATATACCCCCACCCCACCTTTTTGCTAAGCCGATGAAAGGAGGTACCTATAGAAACCTAGAATAAACTTAGTTTAGCATAGTCTTTTTGGCTCAGCATTAGTCATTTTTGCTTAGACTTTACCCTGACCCACTTTGAATCTAGCATACGTTAGACATAGACAAGATAAATTTCCAATAGGTAGGTCTTGGGAGGCATTCAGACATTTACTGCAGGCCAAGTGGCAGCCTATCTCACCCCTCGGCAAATCTCCATCAGATGCAAGTCAAGGACAGAGCCATAGAAATAATAATAGACCACCTTTTGGTCAAGGAGTTTGTGATTGCAAACATCTGACAAGTTTCTTGCAGGAAAAACCCCTCCCCTTGTCTCCTCCGATGTAGCCCACCACCTGAGGGCATGAGATGCTAATATCTGGCAACATCAAAATCTAAGACTCATGTGGCTACAATCAACATCAAAGACTCACAGCCCTGTACACTCCTCTGGGCCTAGACCCCCTTACCCCAAAGGCCTTTAAATATACCCAGTTCTTGGCCCTTCGAGGCCACACTTGCCTCTGAGTACTGGCTCCCTTTCCAATCTGTGAAAGGTGAATAATTTTACTTTACTTCTTTCTACTTTCTTCCTTGTTGCAATCTTGCATCATTCCTGAGGCATAGGCACCAGCACCAACCCACCTCGCCTCAGTGGACCCTTTCATCTGACAATTCTTTTTGGACCTAGGATGGGAAGTTTTAGAATAAAGGAGAAATAGAGACAGTTTCTTGGGCCACTATTTAAGTTGATCTTTTGAAATATTATTCCCAGAAAAATTGCTATGGCTCTTCTCTCTTGTGAACTTGCAAGCAAATGGGGCAACTCATCTAGGAGACTAAAGGAGACTAAAGAGACGTGACACTGGAATGTAGTACATGATCCTAGAATGGATCCTGAACTGGGGGAAATAATGCTATGGACATTTTTAGGTCAATTGATGAAACAGAAATATCAGAAAATGAAGTATTTTATTAATGTTAAATTTACTGAATGTGATAAGTGTACTGTGATTTTATGAGAGAATTTTCATATTCTTAGAAAACACACACTAAAGTAGTTAAGATAAAGGGCTATAATGTATGCAACTTGTTCTTAAAAAAGATTTATATATATTATATATATGACAGAAAAAATGATAAATCAAATGTGGCAAAATATTAACAATAGGTGAATCTAGGTAAAGGGCAAACAGGTGTTCTGTGTATTATTTTTGTAAATTTTCTGTAACCTTTAAATAATTTCTAAATAAAAAGTTAAAAATGGTCCCACTAAAAGGATTATCCCATCTCTCCATGAATATCAGAAAGTCCAAGTGACAACAGCAGAAGGGATAGAATAAGGACCTTGGAAAATTCTCTCCTTCATCCACATAATAAGAATACTGGCAAACATTGTCAGAATCAAGGTTTTTAGAAGTATTCCATTAACAAAAGGCTTAAAGCAATTCAGGGAACATTTATTCAAGAAAATGGTTGTATCTTCTAAGAATAGTAAACTTTGGTGATGCTTTAAATTTCCTTATTCCTATTCCCCCTTTTCCAGCTTCGCAGTAGCCTTGAAAACCAACAGCCCACAACCATAGTGAATATCAGCTGTAAAACACAGTGAAAGCTGGCAGTCACTGGAGGGTACAGATTGGGGTTAAACCTCCTTTAAGGCCCCATTGTCAGAGAATTGCCATTATTATTTGACTTCTCTGGTGGTTCCCTGATCCCACTCACAAACTTGTATTTATCTGACATTACTGGGAAATATCCCAGTGTGAACAGCCTTTTCCACAGGGGCTTTTGTCAAAAACAATCAGTGGCAATCGTTTAACATCATAGCTGTCTGAGGCAATGCATAACAGATGGGGCAAACAATAGGCTAACCAAAGAGTTTAATTTCATGGGGAATGAAATGTCTATATGGGGATCACATATTGCTGGAAATCTCAATGGTCACATGCATATGCAGGGCTGTGCTCATGCCCAGGACTGGGTACTGCACAGGAAATAGCTGAGAAGGGCTTAAGCTCCCACCTGTGATTGACCCTGAGATTCTAAGCAAGCAAGAAGTGAAGGCTAAAGCAAAATTGTCAACTACCTGTCTGAGTGTTGAGGGCATGCCTCCAACATGTACACAGAATCCTTTTGCAAAGACTGGAAGATTTATTGGTTCTAGGTGTTTAAGGAAATCTCTTTACATTCATTAGCTGACAACTAAGCTAACCAAACAGCAACTTCAGTGGCCACATATGAAAAAGAATACAGATTTTATAGAATTAGTTCAGAAAAGTCATTAAACAAAAAGCAGCAACAAACCCTGGGGAGGTAGGAGAAGGATCTTATTTTCAGATATGCTACATTGTATTACTTAAAATATCCAGTTTCCAAAACAAAAACAAAAACAAAAAACATTATGAGACATGCAAAAGAAAAAAAAAAA
The DNA here is from genome assembly GCF_000164805.1 of Carlito syrichta. NCBI lineage: Eukaryota > Metazoa > Chordata > Mammalia > Primates > Tarsiidae > Carlito > Carlito syrichta. The sequence continues at coordinate 264,514 of NW_007257324.1, read as the reverse complement.
AAAGGAAGTATCACCCATATGTGGAGGAAAGAGCCACTAAAAAAAACTTTCCCGAGGAAGCCAAAATGTTGAACTTACTAGACAAACCCTTCATTTTAAAATTTTTATACAGGGTCTCACTCTGTTGCCCAGGTTGGAGTGCAGTGGCACAATCATAGCTCACTGTAACCTCAAACTCCTGGGCTCAAGTGACTTTCTCACCTCAGCTTCCCAAACAGTTGGGACTACATATGTACACCACCACAGCTGTCTAATTAAAAAAAAGAAAACTAAAGACAGGGCCTCATTATGTTACCCAGTCTAGTCCTGAACATCTGGCTTCAAGCAACCCTTCCACCTTGGCCTCCCAAAGTGTTGAGATTACAGGTGTGAGCCACTCCTTACAGCTGACAAATACTTTAAAACAGTTATTAAAATATATATTTATAAACTAAAGGAAATCATGTCTAAAGAACTAAAGGAAAATAATGTCCCACCAAATAGAGAATATGAAGACACAGAAAATATTAAAATGAACTAAATAGAAATTCCAGAGTCAAAAATAATACAACTGAAATGAAAGTTTCACTAGGAGAAGGGCAAAATAGCACATTTGAGCAGGTAGAAGAAAGAATCAGTGAACTTGAAGACAGACTAATTGAGATCAATCAGTCTAAGGAACAGAAAAAACAATAACGAAGAAAACAGACTAAGAAACCCGTGGAAACCACCAAATGTACAACATACACATCCCATAAGATTATAAATGGAGCAGAAAAATTTCTACTGTCTAGTGACATTGTAGCCACCATAACTTCATAGCACAATAAATTCATTTTTCTATGTTTAGATGTATGTTTTGATACGTAAATACTTACCACTGTGTTATAATTGCCTACAGTATGCAATACAGTAACATGCTATATTGAATGTAGTCAATAGGTTATACCATATAGCCTAGGTATGTAGTAGGCTATACAATCTAGGTTTGTGTAAGTATACTTCGTGATGTGTACAAATTGCCTAACAACACCATTTCTCAGAAAGTATCCTCATTGTTAAGCAATGCATGACTATATTTGAAGAAATAGTGGCCAAAACTTTGCAAATTTGATGAAAAGCATTAATCTACACATCCAAGGAGAGCAACAAACTTTAAATAGGATAAACTCAAAGAGATCCACACCTAAACGCATTATGTGTCTATGATGAATTAACCAAGAATTATTTTATTTAGATGATGGTGTAAGAATAGGAGAGAAGTGAAAATAAAGTGAAGAGAAAAATAAAAGGCGAAAGTTTATATATTTAGACAATTATTTGTCATTTAAAGATCAGGGCTGTGGTATTTAGTATGTGAGAACATCTGGAAGTAAGTTTTGGGAAAGCTATACAAAGCATAGTAAAGAGCATTCCCGTTTCAAGAATGTACTGACATTTAGAATGGTGGTATGATACTAAGCCAATCCTGAACACTGGGTGTAACATTTGTAGACTACATAATTGAACTATCTGCTTATTTCGATAATGGAAAATGATCATATATTGATATTCACATGCACTCTCTAATTTTTTTTTTTTTTGAGTTGGAGTCTCACTGTTTATTGCCCAGGCTGCAGTATAGTGGCACGCTCATGGCCACCGCAGCCTCGACCTGCTGGGTTTAGGCTCAGCCTTCCAAGGAACTGGAACTACAGACGCACGCCACCACGCCTGGCTAGTTTTTTGTGATTTATTGTAGAGACAAGGTCTCAACAAATTGTCCAGGTTGGTCTCAAACCCCTGGGCTCAGGCAATCCTCTCACCTCAGCCTCCCAAAGTGCTGGGATTACAGGCTGAGCCACTGCACCCGGCCCCATTCTCTAATTAACACACCAATGGCATATCCTCAACATTATGTATGCATGTATACATTCATAAGTACTTACCACTGAACTATATCACATTTGCTAATGACTTCCAGGTTCAGTCAGAACTCCTAAACTTTAGGAATTTAAATGCATCTACTTCAAATGGCAGAGCTTTAATGCAAGACTACAATGAAAGGAATATCTCATTTCCACATCATCTTATCTTACATTCATTGTTGATAAACTCTCCAGCCATCAAATAGAAACGTCACATAAACTCAGAAGGAAGACAAAGGAAGAGAAGTGGAAATCAAACATAACTTCCCAAGGAAGGCCACAGGTAGAACCTCCTTCCTCCACCAGCAATAGAACTTATAACTTAGCATTGAGTCACTCATGGATTTCATCTGACATAATGATGATGGTCTAAGACAAGAGGGAAGGAAAAAAACTAGGGCCAGTTTTCCAGGACTTTACCAACACTTGCCCTTAGTTACAATATTTCTAGAGCCCTACTGCTCTATTACAAACCTTAAAATTCTGTGCATGACAGGTAGAGGTTTTACAAAGGTTTTCAATTACTTTAGGACTCCAGCGAATGCAAGGCATTCTTATCTCAGTCTTTGTTTCTACTCAAACACCAGCACTGTAGTAATGCCTAAAAGAATGAGCTTCATTTGTTATCTATAATGTCAAAATTGAAAAGGTTAATCACCATTAGTCAATAAAAATTAGGAGCCGAAAAGAAATTATTTATCATACAAATGAAAGGGACTTGAATTGAAGCCCATATACAAAACTACAAATACATATCCAGATGCGCAGGCATCCCTTCCATACAACAAATGGCTATACTTTTTCTTTTCATGCAACCTGCTCTCTCCTTAGATCTCTAACATTCACAACTGCATTGGCTGGATTTGTCACAATATCCTCTAACACATAAGATAGTTAGAGAAAAGACTAGGCAGCTGTCATGAACTCTGTCCCTCACCCCTCCTCTTGGCTCACCGTATCTAAGAGAAAGAACCCAATCTATCCCCTTACGCCCAAGCACTTCTTCAGACATCTTCTAGGCACTTCTTGCCAGATTTATTCCCTAAAACTGACAGCAACTTCTGCTGCCCACTCCACAATAGGAATTGAGGCCTATGAAATCTGGGATTTGTTAGGGAGTCAGAAAAAAGACAGAGAGACAAAGACACATATCCAGGTAAGTGCTGGCAGATGATTCAGTTTCCTCAGGCATGTGTGCTGTGCCTACAGCCCCAGCAGGCTGGTACCCCAGTTGAATCTTCCCTTAAGTTCACCATGAAGCACAATCTTTTCATCACAGCACAAAGATAATATTCAGGCACTCAGAATCTTTCCTATATTTACTTAAATGGATAAACTCCAACACACACACACACACACACACACACACACACACACACACACACACACAGAGCAAGTACAAGGGGAAAAAAGCAGAGACCAAATCAAACAACTTCTTGGGGACCCAGCTTTCTTCACTTAGCCTAGTGTTTCTCAATCTGGGCACTGTTGTCATCTTGGATCAGACAACTCTTTGTTGTGTGTGGGCGGCAGGGCAAAGCTGTCCTATGATTTGCATTAGATTTAGAAGCATCCCTGGCCCTTACCCATTAGATGCCAGTAGCAATCCTCACCCAGTTGTAACTAAAAACACCTCCATACATTGTCAAATGTCACAAATGGCTAAGTGACCCCTCACCCTCAGAACCATTGCCTTAGACCAAGAAGACTCCCATATCCTGACTCCAATCAGTATGCAAATTGCCACATTACAAAAATAGATGCAAGATTAACCCTTATCAGCACTTCTAGTACAGGGTGAGGGGAGGAGGTTAGGGGTTTTCGTGACCAGAAGTCCATCTCAGCAGCAGGAAAGGGCCCCTGCCATCTAGTAATGAGTCTTCTCTGTGATGTCCTAATTTAGGATTGTCTTGGCTTCCTTTCCAGCATAGTTTCCTATAAAGTGTTCAAGTACCAAATGACCCAGTTGGGCCTCTCCACATGTGATTTCCTGTCAATTTCCCACATTTCGTCTCTCAACAAATTCTTATATTTGCCATGAAGATTCCTATATATACTCACTTTGCAAAAAGTAGCAGGAAAGGAATTAAGCCAGGGAACTGATGGTGGATTAAGTGTAGTGAAACTAATTAATCTAGAAACCTTATTGGTTCTGCCCTTAACTAGCTGTATGGCCTTGAGCAAGGGGTAATAATCCATGCCCTGCTTATATATTGAGGTGTGAAGAGGGTCACATGAGATAATTGATGTGAAAGTACCTTAAAAATATAAAGCAGGGTCAGGTACAGTGGTTCACGCCTATAATCCCAGCACTTTGGGAGGCCAAGGCAAGAGGATTGCTGAGCCCAGGAGTTCCAGAGCCCAGCCTGGGCAACAGAGCAAGACTTCTCTCTACAAAAAATTTTTAAGAAAAAATCGCTGGGCACGGTGACATGTGACTGTAGTTCCAACTACTAGGTAGACTGAGGAGAGAGGATCACTTGAGTCCAGGAGTTTGAGGCTGCAGTGAACCATGAATATACCGCCCTTCAGCCTAGGTGACAGAGTAAGACCCTGACTCAAAAAACAAACAAACAAACAAAAAAAACAAAATGCAAGCCAGAATAGTAAGTCCATCATCCCAGAGCACCAATCAAATTCTGCCTGAGGTGGCACATCTAGTTCTGGATTTCCAAAGGCCGTGAAAAAGAGAGCTAATAAAGACTGTGAAAGTGACAAAAATTCATTAAAGCATGAGTTAAAAGATCTATATTGTGTAGATATTTTGTACTTTGAGATATACATTGTGTACATCTCAGAGACAGCTGAAGGATAGCTCGTAAGAATAGGGAGAGCAACAAAGGTTGTTTAGTGAATAGCCATAATCAAAGACAAACACTGCTCCTGAATCTGCTTTAATTTTCCTCTCTGTTCATTTCAGGTTCTTCCTGATCCAATCTCTTTCTCCTTCCACCAAACCTGTACTGAGTTTCTTCCTCCTCCCCACAGCTCACAACAATATATATTCCAGCTCTCATCCCATGAGCCTCTGTCCGCATACTGGTTGCATTTCTAGTGACCCCGATCCTATTCTAGGACTTTGATCCTAGACCTACATGTCTCTCTCAGTCTACTACAGGAAAGGTATATTGCATATGAGGAAGATATTCCTAACAGAGAGTGTAAGAGACAGGTTTTCATAGACAGTGTTAAAACTGAATACCCCTCAAAACTCATCTATCTTTATTAATTAGGAACAATTTTATTTTGAGGAGAAGATGCAAACTAGAAGAGACTGATAGCCAGGAAAGACCAAGAAAACCCAAAAGCTCTATTTTAAAGCAGTTGAAAATTAACAACTGGCCTGAAAAATATTAAGGAACTCAAGCACTCCAAAGAGTCCTAGATAGAAATTAAAAAGTTTAAAGGAAAACCCCAATGTTAAGTAATGCAAGTGTGCCGTAAAATGCATTATAAATTATGTATATATTATCAAAGACATTTTTGATTCCTGGATTAAGTAGACATTTTAATTCTTTCCCAAAAATACTCAACAGAACTTGTAGCCACAAGGGCAAATCTACCTTCCATAGCCACACTTGAGCTTTTTCAAACTTGGAAACTAAATCTACAACTCCTTCATGCCATATGTCAGAGGGACAGTGACTGAATACTGAATGGCCAAATGTGAAACCATAAGAGATGGTGAGAAATGGGGCCACAGCAATCGCTTGAAGCTTTGACCCTGCTCACCAGACTGTAGCACAGAGGAGGGGACCAAGTAGAACAGTGGTAAGGCTCCACATCATCACTGCATCCTGCAGTAGACGTGCTGCCACTGCTACAAAGTAAGGGGAGAAAAAAAATCCTTTTCTCAAAACAGACCTAGAGTGGGTGTGTGGCTTCAATATGACAGTCTCATTTTACTTCGCTGCTTTGGGGGAGGGTAGAGAGGAGGAAAAGAGAGAGAGGAGGAGGTGAGAGAAAAAACAGAGTCATTTTTGTAATTAAATTTCAGAATATTTTCATTATGCAGTTTCAATTCATTGAAAGTTTTTTTCCTTCCAGATCCCCTCCTTCCTTAGAACTCTTGCTCCACTTACTACCCTCTCACGCATGAAAGCACACACACACACACACACACACACACACACACACCACACACACAGTGTTATCCTTGATATGAATCAAGTAGGCAGAGGAGCTCCACCTCAGTACTCGCCTTTGTAACCAGGAATGTAAACAATATTCAGGAGGTTTTTTAGCCTTGAGAACAATTTAACAATAATGATGCAGTTCCACATTTACTCAGGAAAAGTTGAAAGGAAATCAAAAGGTTTAATAGGTACAAATATTGTGCTTTTGCTCCAATCAATAAATAATGCCAAAGTAGAAGAATGGAAGCACATGGCAACATACTGAATGATGCTGTTTCTGTTAATCTTCCAGCAAAAGCCTTTGTGAAGTTTTATGCTGCTAATCACATTAAATTGACCTCTGAGGGCCAGGACACAGTGTTCTGCTATTATTGTTGTATTTGTTTGTTTTTGCTACCTAATGGCTCTCATTTTTAAGCTTAACTTAAATTAGGGGGTGGTGCAGCAAAAAACCCAAGCAACTCGAGGTTTGACTTGATGAATCTATTCAGGAAAGAATATGAGATTTGGACACAGATGCTTAGGCCTCTGGCCAAGGAGAAATTATTGCTGTGGAGCATGAGTCTGGGGAGGCCAAGGCTCCAGTTTTTAATGAATCAAGCTGTGTTCTCTAGACATTTGATTCAGTCTATTTTACTTCTCCAAAATGGCTCCTGTCTCCTCACCTTTTCATAGCTCAACCTTGAGGGAAATCATAAAGAACATAGTTCCAGAAATGTGGGAATTTTCCCAAACAGGGTTACTACAAAGTATTTCAACTGGGTCAGTAACACTGGCATATACAGGGAGACATTTTGGGAAAAGTTTCACCAAGTCCTAAATATGTAATTTTTAAATTCAGAACTTCTGTGAAGAAAAATTCACTGACTTGGCCACAGGCTATTAAACCTAATTAGTTTTATGAGGTTGTTTAATGTTTAAGCCTAAGCATCATTGAACCCCATACAGACCCAAAGAGGTTTTCTCAATTCAATGCCTCAATGCAGAGGGTCAAAAGCTAAATATAAGATAGAAAGGAATCCATTTCTCTTTAACCTGGGCACCAGGGGAAAACAAAAACCTGAGAGAGAAAAGAGAAATTCGTTATAGGGCACCCAGGACTCTACACGGCTCTGGGGAATTAACAAAAGATCTTTTTTGTTCGTTTTTTAAATTTTTTAATTTAATTTTTTTTTTTTGAGTTGGGGTCTCACTCTGTCGCCCAGACTGGAGTGCAGTGGCCTCTCCCGGCCACCGCAACCTCGACCTGCTGGACTCCAGTGATCCTTCCGCCTCAGCCTTCCAAGTAACCGGAATTACAGGCATGCGCTACCATGCCTGGCTGATTTTTTGATTTATTGTAGAGATGAGGTCTCGCCAAGTTGCCCAGGCAGGTCTCGAACCCGCGGGCTCAGGCAATCCACTCACCTCAGTCTCCCAAAGGCGCGGGATTACAGGCTGAGCCACCGAGCCCGGCTAACAAACGATCTTATACTGGGCTAATAAAACATCTACATTTTTCTTTCTAGGAACTCAGGCCACTTTACACATATTATTTTCCTCATTCTTTCCACAGTCTGGTAAAGCAGGAAAGGCAGGTATTTTTATCCCCAAGACCCTAATATAGTCTTAGAGGTTCTGTCCTCCTGTCAGAGTCTCAAGGGTTTTACTATTGAGTGATAGATACATAGATACATATTGCCTCAGCAGAGTTGAAGTGCTGCCTCTAATTCAGTTTCTTCATCAAAACTCAAATCCACAGAACAATGATCAACTTTGCATTCATTTTCCAACATGAGCCACCTCATTTGAATGACACTATTTTCATGACAATAAATGTTGCAAGGGCACCGTGAAGTGAGAAACATCACCCTGCATTAGTACCCCATCTGCCTGCTATCTCCCTAAGATCCAGAGGATGTTTTAAAGCAAGCATAGGAGAATTTACACCTAATTAAAACCACAGGGAGAATGGAATGTCAGAGGCAGAATTTAGTTTCTTTCTTAGAATTGGAGTATTTTTGAGGCGTCAGACTGTCCACCAGACTTGATGAGGAGGAAGGGAGGGGGAAAGAGAATGAATATGTATGTATGAGAAGGAAGGTAAGCAAGATCTGGGAGCTAAACAGTTATTTTTGTAAAATAAAGATGTTGGCTGGGTGTGGGTAGCTCATGCCTGTAATCCCAGCACTTTGGGAGACGAAGGAGGAAAAACTGCTTTCAGTCAGGAGCTCAAGACCAGCCTAGGCAACACAGTGAGATACTGTCTTTACAATAAAAAAATAAATAAGCCAGATGTGGTGGCACTTGACTGTAGTCCTAGCTGCCTGGGCAGCTGAGGCAGGAGGATCACTTAAGCCCACAAGTTTGAGGCTGTAACGCACTATGATCATTTCACTGCACTCCAGTTTAAGCAACAAAGCAAGACACTGTCTTAAAAACTAAAATAAAATAAAGTTGTTAACTTAGGTCTTAAGGAATAAGAATACTAGAAAATGGATTGATTTTTTTGCCCCTACAATTTTCTGTTTCCCTAAGAAACATGTCTAAGCCCTGTGACTGCTTTTCCAGTAGAATCAGAAAATATACTGTTAAAAGCTTTGGAAGAAGTGACATTGAGGGGTACTTGCTTGATCAATGTTTGTATACCTAACCCTGAACTGTACCCCACATCTTTACAATAAAAAGTAAAAAAAAAGAAGTGACATTGAACAGTTGAAGGATGAAGAAACAAGTCTGAGTACTCCACCAAGCAGGTGACTTCAGGTAATAGAAAACTGAAGGTGTTCTATTTTATCATTCAAAAAGCTAAGATACAAGGAAGAAAAAGGACTTCACCTTTTTTTCCCTTTCTAGTTATTATCTGTCTTTGTCATCTAGTTCTTAGCCCTCATGCTGCAGAGCAAATGAAGGGTTGAAAATCTCAAAGTTTCCTTGGTTTCACTATCCTGTTTTTTAGAGACTTAAAGGGTTCCTTTGATGAGGGAACTAAGATCCATACAGACTATTTCATGTCTGGTCTTAAAGTCTCAGTTAACTAAGCCATTTCAATTTGTATGAACATTAAAATTATTATACTTAATCTTGTACACTCTACAAACACGGCAGGGAAAAAAGATATGAAAGGAAAATGAGGAGATAAGGCACCCAAGATGGAGATGAAAAGACTGGATTCAGTCAAGTTGGAAGATTTTACAAATATTCAGCACATATGTACACACAATCAGATAATGTTTACAGATAGTATGGAAGCGTTTCCTGAGTCTTATCTTGGGCTCATCAAACCCTTTGCAGAAATTCCAGTCTCCTAAATTTATGCAAAGCTGCCAAGCACCAGGGTCAGTCAGGGCCACTTGAACCTGGAGACATGACCTGGTTCTTCTATTAATTTGGACACCTTTATCTAGGAAAGGAGCATGTTAATCACATTTACAATGACTAATCCCTTGGGGAGAAGGTAAGGAAGCATTTAAAAGTTCAAATTTCCAAAGGAGTCTTTCTTCAGTAAAAATAATTATATCCGTGGAATTCACGTTCCTCATTTAATTCACCTCAGAGCCTCTTTTAGGTGGCAAAGAAACAAAGTACATAGGTTCAAATAATTAAAAGCCCACCTTGTTTCCCCTCTCTCCACAGCAGATTGAACTACTTAGCCTTGCTGTCCAGATTTTTCTATCCACCCTTCACCCAGAGACTCAGAAAATGTTAAAGCTAAGATTTAATATAAAGGCTCCTCTTCTCTTCAACAACTGTCACTCTCCAAGTAAGCAGTGTCTGCACTTACCCCTACCATCCTTTTTTTTTTGAGTTGGAGTCTCACTCTATCGCCCAGACTGGAGTGCAGTGTTACGCTCCCCGCCACCACAGCCTCGACCTGCTGGGATCCGGCGATCCCTCCGCCTCTGCCTCCGCCTCTACCGTTCAAGTAGCCGGAACTACAGGCGTGCACGACCACGTCCGGCTCATTTTTGATTTGTTGTAGAGATGAAGTCTCGCCAAGTGGCCCCGGCGAGGCTCGAACCTGCGAGTTCAGACAATCCACTCACTTTGGCCTACCAAAGCGCTGGGATTACAGGCTGAACCACCGAGCCCGGCCCCTGTCATCCTTTGTAACGAAGTTGAAAAGTTTAGCTCTTAGCCCTTTTGCTGTCCCCCTCATCTGGTAACATACTCCCCCACCCTCAGCCCTGAAATTCAACCCTTCCTATTTGCCAAACTTCAGACCACTGGCTCCATCCAGCTCTGGCTAGTAGGTGGCGCCAGAGACAGCTGACGGTTTCTTTTCAACAGAGGATACCTTGAAGACCGTGGGTTCTTTTTTTTTTTTCTAATTTATTATAAAGATGTGGGGTAGAATTCAGGGTTAGGTATACAAACATTGATCATGCAGGTACCCTTGTTGATGAGGTATGCCCCTCCCTCCCCTAGCAATTTCTCTCAAATGCCAATCCCACTCCCCCTTCCCCTGATAGTTTCCCACTACTGCCAATCACTTTCTTATAGCATTACAATTATTCAAGGTCAGCTTATGAGTGAGAACATATGGAACTCTGTTCTTTGTTTCTGTGATAAACCACTGAATATAATCGACTCCAAATCCATCCAGGTTGCTGCAAAGTCCATATATTTGTCATTCTTTACGGCTGCATAATATTCCATTGTGTATATGTACCACTTTTTTTTTTTTTT
>NW_007257324.1:248430-253754 GCF_000164805.1 Carlito syrichta | reverse complement strand
TGAGTTGGAGTCTCACTCTGTTGCCCAGACTGGAGTGCAGTGGCTGCTCCCGGCCACCGCAGCCTCGACCTGCTGGGCTCCAGCGATCCTTCCGCCTCAGCTTTCCAAGTAGCCAGAATTACAGGCATGCGCTACCACGCCCGGCTGATTTTTTTGATTTATTGTAGAGATGAGGTCTCGCTGCCCAGGCGGGTCTCGAACCCACGGGCTCAGGCAATCCACTCACCTCAGCCTCCCAAAGGTGAAGGATTACAGGCTGAGCCACCGAGCCCGGCTACCACGTTTTTTTTATACAGCCTAGCTTCGATGGGCAACACGGTTGGTTCCGTGTTTTTGCTATTATGAATAGAGCTGCAACAAACATACATGTGCAGGTATCTTTTCTGTAGAATAATTTGAGTTCCTCCAGTTATATTCCCAATAGGGGAATTGCTGGGTCATATGAAAGGTCAATTTCTAGTTCTTTCAGAAATCTCCAGACTGTTTTCCAGAGAGGTTGTACAAGTTTTCATTCCCATTAGCAGTGTAGAAGCGTTCTTTTTTCTCCACATCCTTGCCAGCATCTGTTGTTGTTTGTTTTATTCATGATGGTCATTCTTACAGGGGTTTGGTGGTATCTCAGTGTGGTTTTGATTTGCATTTCTGATGATGAGTGGGGCTGAGCACTTTTTCATGTGTCTGTTGGCTGCCCATATATCTTCTTTTGAGAAGTGTCTATTCATGTCTTTTGCCCACTTTTTAAAGGGGCTGTTTGTTTTTTCCCTTTGGTGCGTTTGAGTTCCTTGTAGATCCTAGATGTTAGGCCTTTGTCAGATATACAGTTGACAAATATTTTTTCCCATTCTGTGGGGTGTCTCCCTGCTCTCTTGATGGTTTCTTTTGCTTTGAAGAAGCTCGTTAATTTGATGAGGTCCCACTTGTGTATCTTATTTCTTAAGGTATTGGCCTTTAGGGTTCTGGATAGGAATTTGTTGCCAGTTCCAATTTCCATAAGGATATCTCCGACTGCAGGTTCTTTAGGTATGGCAACCATTCATCCCAGAGAGTTGTGATTAGAAATATTGTGTGTACAGCACAATTTCTGATTTTTGCAAAATGGTTTTAAGGTTAAGGGAGTGGTCAGGTAGTATGGGAGAAAAATTTTCTAGCTCTTTTTTTCCTCACCAACTCAGTGCTAGCCCATATATAAAGGAATGAGTGACAAGGCTTCTAACTTTTTATCCTGGGGATGAATGAGCAGAGACAGCCCAGGAATAAAAGTTGGTGTCATTTGCCAAGTTTTCAAAGTAGAAGAGCAGAGGCCAGGCATGGTGGCTCATGCCTGTAATCCCAGCACTTTGGGAGGCTGAGGCAGGAAGATTGCCTGACCCCAGGAGTTCGAGACCAGCATGGGCTTCATGGCAAGATCTTGTCTCTACAATAAATAAAAAAGTAGCCGGGCATAGTGGCATGTGCCTGGAGTTCCAACTATTTGGTGGCTGAGGTGGAAGCTGCAGCAGGTGGAAGCTGAGCTCAGCAGGTGGAAGCTGCAGTGGCCAAGATAGTGACACTACACTCCAGCCTGGGTGACAGAGTGAAACACTGACTCAAAAAAACCCAAACAAACAAAAAATAGAAGAGCAAGAACTGGGCACTGGGGTGTGTATGTGTGACAGGATATTACTGTATAAATTATTTGGGGATTATATACTGTTTGGGATTAGCCACACCTCAGCACCTTTCCATTAGAATTTGATAAGTGGTGACAAAGACACAAAGCTAGCAGCCTAATATTCAAAACAAGCAAGGACAATTAGATAACATTCATTTTTGTTCTGATCATACTTATATTCCCAATGCTAACCATATGCTTTCTAGGTTCTGGCTTCACCACCCAATCAATATCAACTAGCAGAGAAAAGTGATTTTGGTTTTTCAAAACGTTTCTTAAATGTTTGCATTTCAGACTTACCTTTCATATATCATGTTTAATGAATGTTTATATGTAGTTATACATATCATGTTATTCACTCAACCCACAAGCAAATGTATTGGTAATTCTGATTAATAGTTGAAGTCTGACAAACAAATATTAGCCCACACACTTAAACTTTAAACAAAACGTTAAGGTTACCGGAGTAAGAGTCAGAAGAACCCAGTCTATCTAGCTCATGTGGTGACTTTGGATAAGGCAGCCTCTCCGAGCCTTGGTTTTCTGGGCATGTCACTAACTGTACCATCCACCTCACAAAGGGGTTAGGAGGATCAAATGAATAGGTCCCTAATAGCATTGAAAAATATTAAGCCCTGCACAAAACAGAAACATTGTAGTTTCCCCCTAATTCCTAGGAGGTCTTCTTCATTCTGATACAGAGGTCATGTATTCATTCATTCAGTGACACAGCCTGGGTGCTAGGTACTATCACAAATAGTATCTAGAAGAACTTCCTTTGATTTCCTTTAAGGGTTATAATTGTTTTGAAGGGCCTGCAGAGTGAAAGAAGGTAGTTCAAATAACTGACAAAATGGAATATTTCCAGAAGAAAACAGATAGGAGAGTAAGAGGTCTATAAATTTGTCACATGAGGACTGTCTGAAGGAACGAGTGGGAAATGTCTAATCTGGAGAAGACTAGAGGGGGTAATGATGGATGTTTTTAGAAATCTGCAGGGCTGTCACAGGCAAGAAAGATTAAGTTTGTTTGTGGCAGAAGGCAGGAAAAAAATCAGCCTCAAACATACAGTTGGCAAATATTTTTTTCCCAGTCTGTGGGCTGTCTCCTGGTTCTCCTGATGGTTTCTTTGGTTTTGTAGAAGCTTGTCAGTTTGTCTATCTTATCTCTTATAGCATGAGCACTTGGAGTTTTGATCAGGAATTGGCTCCCAGTTGTAATTTCCATAAGAGTGTCTTCTGCATTTTCTAAGGTTCTTATAGCTTGAGGTTTTACATTTAGGTGTTTGATCCATTTAGAGTTAATTTTTATGTATGGTGATAGGTAGAGGTCCTGTTTCAATCTTCTGCATGTGGTCAACCAGTTTTCCCAGCACCATTTACTGAATAGGTTCTCCTCTCCCCAGTGGTTGGTGGTGAAAGCTTTGTCGAAGATGAGTTGGTTGAGAAATTGAGGTTTTGCTTCTGGAAACTCTATCCTGTTTTATTGGTCGATATGCCTGTTCTTGTACCAATACCAGGCAGTTTTGATTACTGTAGCTTTATAATGAAGTCTAAAGTCTGGGAGTGTGATACCATTCATGGTCGTTTATGTTTCCATATGAATTCCTGTATTGTTGTTTCCAGGTCTGAGAGGAATGCTGCTGGTAATTTAATGGGTATTGGGTTAAATCTGTAGATTGCCTTGGGCAGGATGGACATCTTAACAATGTTGATTCTTCCAATCCATAAGCCTAACATTTAGGATCTACAAGGAACTCAAAACATGCCCGAAAAGAAAAAAACAAACAGCTCCGTTACAAAGTGGACAAAAGAAATGAATAGACACTTCTCAAGAGAAGACATAAGAGCAGCCAACAGATACATGAAAAAATGCTCAACCTCACTAGTCATCATAGAAATGCAAATTAAAACCACACTGAGATACTACCTAACTCCAGTCAGGATGGCCATCATCAATAACTCAAAAAACAACAGATGCTGGAGAGGATATGGCAAAAGGGGAACACTTCTACACTGTAGGTAGGAGTGTAAACTAGTACAGCCTTTGTGGAAAATAGTGTGGCGATTCCTAAAAGATCTAAAAATTGACCTTTCATACAACCCCACAATCCTTCTACTGGGAATATACCCAGAGGAAATCAAATCATTCTATGTAAAAGATACCTGCATATGCATGTTTATTGCAGCATTAATCACAACAGCAAAAACATGGAACCAACCGTGCTGCCCATCAAAAGAGTACTGGATTTAAAAAGTGGTATATATACATGATGGAATATTACACAGCCATAAAGAAGGACAAAAATATGAACTTTGCAGCAACTTGGATAGATTTAGAATCTATAATACTCAGTGATCTATCACAGAAACAAAGAACAGAGTACCATATGTTATCACTCATAAGTGGACCTTGAACAATTTTCCTAATACTATAAGAAAGAGATTGACAGTGGTGGGAAACTGCCAGGGGAGGGGAGATGGGATTGGTGATAGTGGGAAACTGCTTGGGGGCGGGGAACGGAATTGGCAGTAGTGGGAAACTGCCAGGGGAGAGGGGCAAACCTCATCAACAAGGATACCTGCATAATGAACATTTGTATACCTAACCCTGAATTGTACCCATCTTTAAAATTAAAAAAAATCAGCCCCAAAAGAAAAAAATTAATATACACAATAGAGGTATGTCAAAGGGACATAGGAGCCAACTGAAAAAGCTACCAATGACCAAAGCTGGAAAAATTTGAGAAACAAAATAAATAACACAGTATTGGACTACAACCCAAAGTTCAAAATAAATATCCATAAGTACATACTGATATAAATAAATGATTGAACAAATAAATAAATGAAAGAGAACAGACACATCTCCAGTGCACAAGAATTCCAAATAATTTATGCAGATACTTCATCCTTAAGGAGATGGCACCTAACTTCCCATTCTTAAAGTGTGAACTTTCCGAAGTGATTAGTTCCAAAGGGTACTTTGTGGGAATGGGGAGAAAAGTAACTTTACCCAGGAGAAGTATGAGAAACATGATCTCAGTCAGATGATCACAATCAACTTCAACAGCATTAAGTCAGGTTGATAGTATGTACTCTTGATACAATGTGACAAGAAGGGCACTTTACCTCTGTGATCTTCCTCAAAACACATTATCCAGGTCTAATTATGAGAAAAGCATCAGGCAAATCCTAATTGAAGAACATTCTATAGAACACTTGACCATTAAGCCTCAAAACTATCAAGGTCATCAGAAACAAAGAAAGTCTGAGAAATCACAATCAGGAGGAGCCTAAGGAAACATAATGCCTAAATGTAATGTGGCATCCTGGATGGAATCTAGGAACAGGAAAGGGATATTAGGAAAAAAACTGAGGAAAAATGAATAAAATATAAACTTAAGGTGATTATTAGGTTGATGCATAAGTTTGTAACATTTTTGGTATGGCAACACTGCAGTGTTGAGAGTTTGTTCATCGTTTGTCATTTGTCATTTGGAGTGACAATGTTGTCCTTGTGAATATGCTTTGCATTTTGCAGACTTGAAGAAAGTTAGTGCTATTTGTGGGATAAAGAAGATAAAGTGTCAGCCGGGCTCGGTGGCTCAGCCTGTAATCCCGCGCCTTTGGGAGACTGAGGTGAGTGGATTGCCTGAGCCCGCAGGTTCGAG
>NW_007257324.1:212496-247563 GCF_000164805.1 Carlito syrichta | reverse complement strand
TATGAGTGAAAACATATGGTACTCTGTTCTTTGTTTCTGTGATAGATCACTGAGTATTATCGACTCTAAATCTATCCAAGTTGCTGCGAAGTCCATATGTTTGTCCTTCTTTGTGGCTGCAAATATTCCACTGTGTATATGTACCACATTTTCTTTATCCAGACCAGCTTCAATGGGCAACATGATTGGTTCCATGTTTTTGCTATTGTGAATAGAGCTGCAACAAACATATGTGTGCAGGTATCTTTTTTGTAGAATGATTTGAGTTCCTTTGGGTATGTTCTCAATAGAAGAATTACTGAGTCATATGAAAGGTCAATTTCTAGTTCTTTCAGAAATTGCTATACTGTCATCCAAAGAGGTTGCACTAGTTTACATTCTCACCAGCAGTGTAGAAGCGTTTCTTTTTCTCCGCATCCTCACCAGCATCTGTTGCTGTTTGTTTTATTGATGATGGCCATTCTTAATTGGGTTAGGTGGTATCTCAATGTGGTTTTGATTTGCATTTCTCTGATGATGAATGAGGCTGGACACTTTTTCTTGTGTCTGTTGGCTGACAGTATATCTTCTTTTGAGAAGTGTCTATTCATGTCTTTTGCCCACTTTTTAATGGAGCTGTTTGTTTTTTTCCTTTCCGTGCATTTTGAGTTCCTTGTAGATCCTAAATGTTAGGCCTTTGTCAGATATACAGTTGGCAAATATATTTTCCCATTCTGTGGGCTGTTTCCCTGTTCTCTTGATGGTTGTTTTGCTTTGCAGAAGCTCGTTAGTTTGATGAGGTCCCACTTGTCTATCTTATTTCTTAAGGTATGGGCATTTAGGGTTCTGAATAGGAATTGGTCGTCATTTCCAATTTCCATAAGGGTGTCTCCTGTGTTTTCTAAGATTCTTATAGTTTGAGGTTTTACGTTTAGGTCTTTGATCCATTTAGAGTTAATTTTTGTGTATGGTAATAGGTAGGGATCCTGTTTCAATCTTCTGCATGTGGTCAGCCAGTTTTCCCAGCACCATTTACTGAGTAGGTTCTTCTCTCCCAGTGGTTGTTGTTGGAGGCTTTGTCAAAGATGAGTTGGTTGAGAAATTGAGGCTTGCTTCTAGAATCTCTATCCTGTTCCATTGGTCTATATACCTGTTCTTGTACCAATACCAGGCTGTTTTGATTACTGTACCCTTACAGTAAAGTTTGAAGTCTGGAAGTGTGATACCACCTGCTTTGTTCCTTTTGCTATGGATGGTTTTTGGCTATTCATGGTTGTTTATGTTTCCATATGAATTTCTGTATTGTCATTTCCAGGTCTGAGAAGGATGATGTTGGTAACTTAATGGGTATTGCGTTGAATCTGTAGATTGTGTTTGGTAGGATGGACATCTTAACGATGTTGATTCTTCCTATCTATTGAGCATGGACTGTTTTTCCATTTGTTTGTGTCTTCTTGGATTTCTTTGAGCAGTGATTTTTAGTTCTCATTGTAAATGTCTTTCACCTCTCTGGGGAGGAATATGCCGAGGTATTTCATTTTTTTTTTTTTTGGTGACTATTGCGAATGGGATTGTGCTTTTAATTTGGGTCTCTGCCTACTTGTTGGTGGTGTGTAGGAATGCAACTGTCTTTTGCACATTTATTTTGTACCCTGAGACTTTGCCAAAGTCCTTTATCAGTGCAAACTGGTTTTTGACAAATTCTCTTGGATTTTCAGGGTATAGAATCATATCATTTAGCAATATGTTAGTTGTGGGCTTATCGTAGATGGCACTTACTACTGAGGTATGCTCCTTCTATACCTAGGTGTTTGACGTTTTTTCAAGAAGGAATGCTGGATTTTATCAAAAGCTTTTTCTGCATCTAATGAGATAATCATGTGGTTCTTGTTTTTGCATCTGTTGATGTATTTAATTACATTTATGGTCTTGCAAATGTTGAACCAGTCCTGCATCCTGGGGATGAAGCCTTACTTGGTCATGGTGGAAGATTTTTGAGATGTGTTTTTGGATCCAATTTGCTAGAATCTTATTGAGGATTTTTGCACCTATGTTCATATGGTATATAGGCCTGTAGTTCTCTTTTTCTGTTGGATCTTTACCTGGTTTGTGTATCAGGGTGATGTTAGTTTTGTAAAATGATTTGGGGAGAATTCCATCCTTCTCAATTGTCTGGAATACTTCCAATGGGATTGGTATCAGCTCCTCCTTGTACGTTTTATAGAATTCTGCTGGAAAGTCATCCGGTCCAGGCTTTTTTTAATAGGTAGTTTTCATATGACAGAGTCAATTTCCTGGGTTGCTATTGGTCTATTTAGTGTCTCAATGTCTTCTTGTAGCCAGGCTCAGTGGCTCAGCCTGTAATCCTGTGCCTTTGGGAGGCTGAGGTGAGTGAATTGCCTGAGCCCACGGGTTCGAGACCCGCCTGGACAGCAAGACCTCATCTCTACAATAAAAAAAAAAATCAGCCGGGCATGGTAGCACACGCCTGTAGTTTCAGCTACTTGGAAGGCTGAGGCGGAAGGATCGCCGGAGCCCAGCAGGTCGAGGCTGCGGTGACCGGGAGCGGCCACTGCACTCCAGTCTGGGTGACAGAGTGAGACTCCAACTCAAAAAAAAAAGTCTTCTTGTTTCAACCTAGGGAGGTTGTGTGATGTCAGAAAGTCCTCCATTTCATTTAGGTTATCAAGTTTGTTTCCATATAGGTGTGCATTTCTTTTTTTAAATTAAAATTTTTTTCATTATAGTGATGTGGGGTACAAGTAAGGATTAACTAAACCTGTAGGTTGCATGCAGGTGAAGTTTGGGCCTCCAACTGGCCCTCACTCTCCTTGTATAGAACTAGGTACTCTTTGTGTTGTTATGTGTCCCCCATCCCCGGTAATGCCCAGTGACTGCTGATGTCTTCCTTGTGCTAATGTAATTAATATTCAGGTCCCACTTATCAATGAGAACATGTGGTATTCAGTTCTTTGTTTCTGTGATAGATCATGAAGTATGATGGTCTCCAATTCCATCCAATTTTCTGCAAAGTCCATGATTTTGTTCTTCTTTATGGCTGCATAATACTCCATTGTGTATATGCACCACATTTTCTTTATTCAATCCATTTTTGAAGGGCAGTAGGGTAGGTTCTATGTTTTTGCTATTGTGAACAGTGCAGCTATAAACCTACATGTGCAGGTGTCTTTTTTGTAGAAAAATTTATGTTCCTCTGAGTATATTCCCAGGAGAGGGATTGTTGGACTGTATGGAAGGTCAATTTTTTATTCTTTTGGGAATCGTCATACTGCTTTTCATAGGGGTTGAACTAGTTTGCACTCCCACCAACAGAGTAGAAATATTCCTTTTTCTCTGCACTCACACCAGTATCTGTTGTCTTTGATATATTAATGATGGCCATCCTTGCTGGAGTTAGGTGGTATCTCATTGCAATTTTGATTTACATTTATCTGATGATTAGTGAGGCTGAGCATTTTTTCATGTATCTGTTGGCTGTTTGTAATTTTTTTTGAAAAGTGTCTATTCATGTCCTTTGCCCACTTTTTTATAGGGTTGTTTGTTTTTTCCCTTTCAGTTCATTTGAGTTCCTTGTAGATTCTGGATGTTAGGCTTTTGTCAGATACATAATTAGCAAATATTTTTGCCCATTCTGTGGGCTGTCTCCCCATTATCTTGTTTTTGTTGTTGTTGTTTTTCTGTGCAAAAGCTTTTCAGCTTGATGAGGTCCCACTTGTCTATCTTAGCTCTTATGGCATTCATTTTTTGGATGTGGTCAAGAATTTGCTGCCTACACTGATATGTATAAGAGTGTTTCCTATGTTTTCTTCTAGGATTCTTATGGTTTGAGGTTTTATGTTTAGGTTTTTGATCCATTTGGAGTTTTAAAAAGTTTTAGATGTGGAGTACAATTCAGAGTGGAGTTGATTTTTGTATATGGTGATAGGTAGGGGTTCAGTTTTATTATTCTGCATGTGGTCAGCCAGTTTTCCCAGCACCTCCTGTTAAATATAGTCTTCTTTCCCCAGTGCTTGTTATTGGTGGCTTTATTGAAGATTAGTTGGTTGAGAGACTGGGTGTTTGCTTCAAGAATCTCTGCCTTGTTCCATTGGTCTATGTGACTGTTTTTGTATCAATACCAGGCTGTTTTGGTTATTGTAGCCTTGTAGTGAAGTTTAAGGTCTGGAAGTGTGATACCTCCTGATTTGTTCTTTTTGCTGAGGATTGTTTTGGCTATTTGTGCTCTTTTTTGTTTCCATATAATTTCTTTATTGTCACTTCAAGTTATGTGAAAAATGATACTGGTAATTTGCCGGGTATTGCATTGAATCTGTAGATTGCCTTGGGTAGAATGGACATCTGGACAATGTTGAATCTTCCAATCCATGAGCGTGTAATGTTTTTCCATTTGTTTGTGTTACCCTTGATTTCTTTGAGCAGTATTTGCAGTTCTAGTTGTAAAGGTCTTTTACTTCTCTGGGGATGCCAAGGTATTTTTTGGTGGCTATTGTGAATTGGATTGTGCATTTTATATGGTTCTCTGCTTGTTGCTGGTGTATAGAAATGCAAATCGTTTTTGCACATTGATTTTGTACCCCGAGTCTTTACTGAAGCAAATTATCAATATGAAGAGACTTTTTAACAGATTCCTTGGAGTTTTCCCTATGACAGGGATAAACTCTCACATTTCAATAATCAGTTTAAATGTGAATGGCCTAAATGTGCCACTGAAGAGGCACAGAGTGGCAAACTGGATAAAGAAATATGATCCAACAATCTGCTGCCTCCAGGAAACTCATCTCACTGCAAAGGACACCCCCAGGCTCAAAGCTGGAGGATGAAAAAAGATCTTTCAGACACACAGAAAACAGAAGAGGGCAGGTGTAGCTATTCCAATATCAGACAAAGCAGTCTTAAAAACCATCAAAAGTTAAAAAGGACACTACATAATGGTAAAAAGGCTCAGTCCACCGGCAGGAAATATCCATCCTAAATATATATGCACCCAACACAGGAGCACCAAGTTTTATAAACAACTACTAAGAAAACTAAGAGAGGGCATTGACTCTCACACAATTATAGTTGGAGACCTAAATACCCCATTAACAGCTTTAGATAGATCATTGAGGCAAAAAAAAAAATCAATAAGGAGATCCAGAACCTCAACTCTATATTTGATCAAATGGATTTAATAGACATCTACAGAACACTTCACCCAACATTTATCGAATATATAGTAAGACACATCTTATCAGAATCTTTGGAATGCCATGAAAACAGTGTTAAGAGGAAAATTCATAGCATTGCATGTACACTTCAAGAAAACAGAAAGATCACAAGGAGGCAGCCTAATGTCACACTTAAAGGAGCTGGACAGGTAAGATCACCTAAATCCTAACTTCAATAGAAGAATACAGATCACCAGGATAAAATCACAGTTGCATAACATAGAAGACAAAAATATGGAAAGAATCAACATAACCAAAAACTGGTTCTTTGAAAGAATAAATAAGATTTATGGTCTTGTGGCCAGATTGACAAAAAAAGAAAAGAAAAGAAAAGAAAGAGAAAGTCCAGATAAACACAATTAGAAACACAAAAGTGAAAGTCACAACAGACCCCAAAGAAATTCAAAAGATTATCAGAGATTACTATAAAATCCTATATGCAAATAAGCTAAATAAATAAATAAATAACCTAAAGGAACTGGAGCACTTTCTGACATCATACAACCTTCCAAGGTTGAAAAAAGAAGAAATTGAAACTCTAAACAGACCAATAACAATCCAGGAAATCAACTCAATCATAAGAAATCTCCCCACCAAAATAAGCCCTCACCTGATAGCTTTCCAGCTGAATTCCACAAGACATACATGGAGGAGCTGATAACAATCTTATTGAAAGTATTCCAGTCAATTAAGAAAGATAGAATGCTCCCCAACTCATTTTATGAATTCAACATCTTACTGATACCCAAACCTGGCAAAAACCCAACAAGGAAAGAGTATTACAGGCCAATCTCCTTGATGAACATAGACACAAAAATTCTCAACAAGATTCTAGCAAATCGGATCCAACAACACAAGGATCCAAACAACACGGTACTGGCATAAAAACAGACAGACATACAGACTGATGAAATAGGACAAAGAGCCCAGAAATAGGATCACACATTGATGGCCCATTTATTTTCATAAAGATGTCAAGAACACAGTGGAGAAAGGACAATCTCTTCAATAAATGGTATTGGGAAACTGGATAGTCACATGCAGAGGAATGAAATTAGACCCTTATCTCACACTGTATACAAAACTCAACTAATAAAAAAAAAACAAAAACAAATGCTGGCAAGGATGCGGAGAGAAAGGAGTGTTTCTACATTGTTGGTGGGAGTGCAAACTAATTCAATCTCTATAGAAAACGATGTGGTTTCTAAAAGAACTAAAAATTAGGTCGGGTGCAATGGCTCAAACTTGTAATCCCAGCACTTTGGGAGGCCAAGGTGAGGAGACTGCCCGAGGTCACAGGTTCAAGAACAGCATGGGCAACTTGGCAAGACTTCACCTCTACAATAAATAAAAGCATTAGCCAGGCGTGGTAGCATCAGCCTGCAGTTCCGGCTACTTGGAAGGCTGAGGCGGAAGGATTGCCTGAGTCCAGCAGATCGATGCTGGGGTGGCCGTGAATGTATCACTGCACTCCAGCCTGGGCGACAGAGTGAAACTCCAACTAAAAAAAATAAAAATAAAAATAACTAGAAATTGACCTTCCATACGACCCGGCAATCCCCTTTCTGGGAATATACACAGAGGAACTCATATCATTTTACAAAAAAGATACCTGCACATGCATGTTTATTGCATGTTTATTTACTATTCACAATAGTAAAAACATGGAACCAACCATGATGCCCATTGATGGAATATTACTTTGCAGCAACTTGGATGAATTTGGAGTCTATTATACTCAGTGACCTATCACAGAAACAAAGAACTGAGTACCACATGTTCTCACTCATAAGTGGACCCTGAACGCCTATCATAACACTACAAAAATAGAATTGGCAATAGCGTACACTGCCAGAGGAGAGAGGGACACATAACATCAATAAGATCCTAATCTAGGAGAAGTGAGATCTAATGGGGGATCCAAAACTCCACCTGTACATAAACAACTTATGTACCCAATCCTGACTTGTACCCCGCAACTTTAAAATAAAATAAAATAAAAACAAAAAATGATTATATTTGAGATTTAAAATGTTAAAATTAAAAAAACTCAACTTAAAATGAGTTAAAGACTTAAATGTAAGACCTGAAACTGTAAACTACTAGAAGAAAACATAGGAAGAAAGCTCCATGACATTGGTATGGACAATGATTTTTTTGAATATGAGCCCAAAGCATAGAAAACAAAAGCAAAAATAGATAAATAGGATAATATCACAATAAAAATCTTCTGTATAGCCAAGAAAAAAAATTGACAGAATGAAAAGAAAACCTATGGAATGACAGAAAATATTTGCAAACCATACATCTGAGAAGGGGTTAATATCCCCAACAAAAAACAACTGAAATAACTCAAAAGCAAGAAAACAAAAAACTTTATTTTTTAAATGGGCAAATGACTTGAATAGACATTTATCAAAGGAAGACACAAATGGCCAACAGGTTTATGAAAAATGCTCAAAATCATTATCAGGAAAATACAAATCAAAACAATAGTAAGATAACATTTTACACCTTTTAGAATGGCTATTATTTAAAAAAAGACAAAAGATAGCAAGTGTTGGCAAAGATGTGCAGAAAAGGGAGCCCTTGTATATTGTTGGTGAAAATGTAAATTAGTACAGCTGTTATGGAGAACAGTATGAAGTTTCTTCACAAAACTATAATAGAATTATCATGTGATCCAGCAATACCACTTCTGGGCATATGTCCATGAAATTAGAGAAGAAGAGTGTAGACTGGTGATTACTAGAGGGGAGGGGCATGAGAGAATGTGGAGCTGTTGACCAAATAGTACAAAGTTTCAATTAGACAGTAGAAATAAGTTTTCAAGATCTATTGCACAGTATGTTGATAATAGTTAATGTATATTTCAAAATTGCTAATAGAGTTTAATTGTTCTCACTATACATAAGATATATGAGGCAATCGATATGTTTATTGGCTTGATATAATAATTCTACAGTGTATACATATATCAAAACATCATATTGTATATCATAAATATATACAATTATTGTCTATCAAAAATAAAAGTTTAAAAAAATTCAATGACTTTTCCTGCCAAAATAGAAAAATCTATTCTAAAATGCATATGAAATCTCGAGGGACCCTGAATAGTGAAAACCATCCTGAAAAAGAACAAGGTTTGAGATCTCACACTTTCTGATTTCAAAACTAATCACAAAGCGACAGTAGTCAGAACAGTGAGGTATCAGCATACAGCCCAATGGAATAGAGACCCAGAAATAAACTCTCATATATCTGGTGAAATGATTTTCAACAAGAGTACCAAGACCATTAGATGGGGGAAAGGACAGTCTTTTTCGTGAACAGTGTTGAGAAACTTGGATATCCACATGCAAAAAAATAAAGTTGGACCCTTACCTGTATCATATACAAAAATTAAACATAAGAGCTGAAACTAAAACTCTTGGAGAAAACATAAAGGAAATGCTTGAATTTGGCAATGATTTCTTGAATATGATACCAAAAGCACAGACAGCAGAAGAAAAAAATAGATAAACTGGACTACATAAAAATAAAAAAACTTTTGTGCATCAAAGAACACTAATAATACAATGAAAAGGAAGTTACAAAATGAGGGAAATTATCTGCAAATAATATACTTGAAAAGGTATTAATATCTAGAATATATAAACAACTCTTACAACTCAATAACAAAAAATATAAACAACCTGTTTTAAAAATGAGCAAAGGCAGTTCATAATTATGCAAGCAGCTACTTTAGCTGATATGTTCAGCCAAATTAAACAGCTATTTTACTAGGTTTATTGTTTATATGTATAATACAAGAAAATTTGAAAAATACAGATGTTTAGATTTGTTTGAGCAGTATATATGTTTGAATGCGATGTATGTTTGAATCGTAACTTCTGACTTCTCTTTAACTGGTTAAGTGAATTTGAGAGTACTTGTTAATATCTCAGAGATGTCTTCCCCACCTATAAAATGAACAAAACTATACTTACCTCATCATTCCCTAAAAAGTTAAGAAAGAATTCCTTTACAAATCTATTTCTATGCCTGGCATATATTTACTTTGTAAGTGCTCACTTTTTAACTTTAACTTCAAATTATTACTTATAAAATTACTTGTTATTAAAATGTTTTGAAATATTAATAAAATGAACAAAGGAGTCAAATAGACATTTCTCCAAAGATGTATGAATGGTCAATAAGCACATGAGAGGATGCTCAACATCAATAATTATTGGAGAAAGGCAAATCAAAACCACAATGTCATACTGCCTCATACTCATTAGGATGGCTACTATTAAAAAACCCAGAAAATAATAAACGTTGGTGAGGATCTGGAGAAATAGAAATCCTTATGTACTGTTGGTGGGAATGTAAAATGGTGCAGCAACTATAAAAAGCAGTATGTTGGTTCCTCAAATATTAAAAATAGAATCACCACATGACACAGAAATTCCACTTCTGGGTATAAACCCAAAAGAATTGGAAGCAGGTCTTTTTTGATTTATGAATTGATTAAACCAATTATTTTAGTTGTGGAGGTGAGCTATGGGCTTCTAGGAAGACTTCTTCCCCCTAGTAGTGAACATGCTACCAAATAGGTGCTCGTGTGCCCCTTGCCCCTTATCTTTCCTCCCTTACTCCCTCCTTTAGCAGTTCCCAACATCTGTTGCCCCGTCTTTGTGCCAGCATGTCCAGTGTTTAGTGTTCACTTATGAGTGAGAATATGCAGAATTCAGTTTTTTGTTTCTGCGCTAGTTCACTTAGAATGATGGTCTCCAGCTGCATCCATGTTGCTGCAAAGTACATGATTTTGTTCCTATTTATGGCTATGCAATATTCCATCGTGTATGTGTACCACATTTTCTTTATTCAATCAACTTTCAATGGACATCTGGGTTGGTTCCATGTTTTTGCCATTATGAATAGTGTTGCAGGTGTCTTTTTGGTAGAGTGATTTATGCTCCTCTGGGCATATTCCCAGGAGTGGGATTGCTGGGTAGAATGGTAGTTCAATTTTTAGTTTTTTGAGAACATGTCACACTGCTTTCCACAAAGGCTGAACTAGCTTACATTCTTACCAACAGTGTAGAAATTTTCTCTTTTCTCTGCAGCTTCATCAACACCTAATGTTTTTTGACTTTTTAATGAAAGTCACACTGTGGTCAGTATGAGGTATCTCATTGCAGTTTTGATTTGTATTTCTCTTATGATTAGTGAAGCTGGGCATTTTTCATATGTTTGTTGGCTGCTTATATGTCTTCATTTGAAAAGTGTCTGTTCATATTCTTTGCCCACTTTTTAATGGAGTTATTAGTTTTTTTCCCTGTCAATTCATTTGAGCTCCTTGTAGATCCTGAATGTTAGGCCTCTATTGGATGCCTAGCTTGCAAATATTTTTTCCCATTCTGTGGGTTGTCTCTTTCCTCTCTTGATGGTTTCTTTTGCTATGCAAAAACTTTTTAGTTTGATAATGTCCCATCAGTCAATTTTAGATTTTGTTGCATTTTTGCTTTGGGGGACTTGGTCACGAATTCACTGCCTACACCAATGTCCAGGAGGGTGTTCCCTAGGCTTTCTTCTAAGATTCTTATAGTTTGAGGTTTCCCATTTAAGTCATTGATCCATTTTGAATTAATTTTTGTATATACTGATAAGTAGGGGTCCAGTTTCATTCTTCTGCATGTGGTTAGCCAGTTTTCTCAGCACCATTTGCTAAATAGGGTTTCCTTTCCCTGATATTTGTTTTCATCAGCTTTGTCAAAGATGAGTTGGTTGAAGGTCTGCGGTTTTATTTCTGGATTCTCTGTCCTGTTCCATTGGGTCATCTATTTTTGTACATGCTTACTATAGCCTTGTAATAAAATTTGAAGTCTAAAAGTGTGATGCCTCCAGCTTTGTTCTTTTTGCTGAGGATTGCTTTAGCTGTTCAGGTTCTCTCTTTTTTTGGCTTCCATATAGATTTCTTTTCTTTCTTTCTTTCTTTCTTTCTTTCTTTCTTTCTTTCTTTCTTTCCTTCCTTCCTTCCTTCCTTCCTTCCTTCCTTCCTTCCTTCCTTCCTTCCTTCTTTCTTTCTTTCTTTCTTTCTTTCTTTCTTTCTTTCTTTCTTTCCTTCTTTCTTTTTTTTTGAGTTGGAGTCTCACTCCACCATCCAGGCTGGAGTGCAGTGGCATGCTCATGGCCACTCCAGCGTTGACCTTCTGGGCTCCGGCGATTCTTCTGCCTCAGCCTTCCAAGTAGTTGGAACTACAGGTGCACACTACTACACCCGGCTAATTTTTTTATTTGTTGTAGAGATGAGGTCTTGCCAAGCTGCCCAGGCTGGTCTCGAACCAGGGAGCTCAGGCAATCCACTCGCCTCGGCTTCCCAAAATGCTGGGATAGCAGGCTAAGCCACTGAGCCCGGCCTCCATATAAATTTCTGTATTGTCTTTTCTAGGTCTGTGAAAAATGATGCTGGTAGTTTGATAGTAAGTGCATTGAATTTGTAGATTGCCTTGGGTAGAACGGACATCTTGATGATATTGATTCTTCCAAACCAAGAGCATGGGATGTTCTTCCATTTGTTTGTGTCATCTCTGATTTCTTTGAGCAGTGTTTTTGTAGTTCTCATTGTAAAGATCTTTCACCTCTTTGATTAGATGAATGCCGAGGTATTCTACTTTGTGTGTGTGGCTATTATGGAATTATGTTTTTTATTTGGTTCTCTGCCTGCTTGCTGTTGGTGTATAGAAATGGAACTGTTTTTTTTCACATTGATTTTGTATTCCAAGACTTTACCAAAGTTGTTTATCAGTGTGAGGAGGTTTTTGACAGACTCTCTAAGGTTTTCTATACTCTAGGTATAGAGTAATATCATCTGCAAAGAAGGATAACTTAACCTCATCTTTTCCTATTTGGATACTCCTAATTTCTTTTGATTGCTCTGGCTAGGACTTCCAACACTATGTTAAATAGGAGGAGTGAGAGTGGGAATCTTTGTTGTTCCAGTTCTTAAGGGGAATGTGCAGGATCCTTAAGAGACATTTGTCCACCTATGTTCATAGCAGCAGTATTCACAACAGCCAAAGGTGTAAGGAACCCAAGTGTCCATTGATAGATGACTAGATAAACACAATGTGGTATAGACATACAATGAAATATTATTCAGCCTTAAAAAAGAAGTAAATTCTGAACATACTGCAACACAGATGAACTAGAAGGACATTATACTAACTGAAATAAGCCAAACACAAAAGACAAATAAATACTATATGATTCAATTTACACGAAGTACCTGGAGTTATCAAATTCATGGAGGCAGAAAGTAGAGTGCTCATTGCCAGGGGCAGGGGAGAGGGAAAAATAGGGAGTTGTTTAATGAGTACAGAGTTTCAGCACTGCAAGATGAAAAGAGATATGAAGATGCATGGTGGTGATGGCTGCACTACCATGTGAATGTACCTAATTTCACAGAACTGTAAATTTAAAAATAGTTAAAACAGTAAATTTTTTTTTTGAGTTGGAGTCTCACTCTGTCACCCAGACTGGAGTGCAGTGGCTGCTCCCGGCCACTGCAGCCTCGACCTGCTGGGCTCCAGCGATCCTTCCGCCTCAGCCTTTCGAGTAGCTGGAATTACAGGCATGTGCTACCACGCCTGGCTGATCTTTTGATTTATTGTAGAGATGAGGTCTCGCTGCTCAGGCAGGTCTCGAACCTGCGGGCTCAGGCAATCCACTCACCTCAGCCTCCCAAAGGCACGGGATTACAGGCTGAGCCACTGAGCCTGGCGTAAAGTTTATGTTATGTGTATTTTACCACAATTAAAAATAGTAAAATAGAATAAAAAGAATGGCCAGGTGTAGTAGCTCACTCCTATAATCCCAGCACTTTTGGGAGGCTAAGACAGGAGGATTCTTGAGGGAGGCCAAGAGTTTGAGACCAGTCTAGGCAACATAATGAGACCCCCATTTCTACAGAAAATTTAAAAAAATTAATTGGGTGTGGTGGTGCGTACCTGTAAATCTTAGTTATTTAGGAGGCTGAGGTGAGAAGATCACTTGAGTCCAGGAGCTTAAGGCTACAGTGAGCTATGGCAACATCACCTCACTCCAGCCTGAGTGATAGAACGAGACCCTATCTCAAATAACTAACTAACTAGCTAACTAACTAACTAAATAAATGAAAAGAATGAGCTTTTAGGCATGGACCGCCTTTGGAGGTAGCTGCCTGTCTATGAATATATCTACAAATAATCCAGCAAAATTAATTTATGTATCAAATAAGGATGGCTTAGATGACCTCCTAGGTTGTTTCCAGGAGGTAAAAAACAATTGTGGTAAAGATGTCAATATAAGGTTTAATAATAAACACACACTAGATGGTAGTGCTTTTAAATTTTGTTGCAATTTGCTGCACAAAGCATCAGTGAGACATACCCTACATCACTTGTCTTCTCCTGGCAGGCAGTTAGGAATAGTACAGCTGCTGGTTTACTTGGTCCCATTATATATCTTTTAGTCCAGAGAATGCTGCTGAACAGTGTTACATACACAATCTAAACTCCCAGAGGCAGGCACTATCTTAAGTTTTGCTTTAGAAATAGTCCTGTGCATATTCCCAACATAGGAGCACCAACTTTCATAAAGCAACTTTTAGGAAAACTAAAAAAAGATATTGACTCTAACACTATCATAGCTGGGGACTTAAATATCCCACTAACAACCCTAGACAGATCATCAAGACAAAAAAATCAACAAGGAGATCCGGAACTTCAATGTGATGCTTGACCAAATGAACTTAACTGATACCTACAGAACACTCCACCCAACAACCGTGGAATATACAGTCTACTCATCACTACATGGAATGTACTCCAAGATTGACCACATCCTCATCCATAAGTCAAGAATAAGCAAATTTCATAAGGTTGAAATACTGCCATGCACATTCTCAGACCACAGTGGAATAAAAATAAATATCAACACCAACAAAGTTCTCCCGAAATCCACAAAGACATGGACACTAAAAAGCATGATGCTGAACAACTCCTGGGTCAAAATGAAAATCAAAGCAGAAATTAAAAGATTCCTGGAAACAAATGAAAACGAAGGAACATCTTACCAAAATCTCTGAGATGCCAGGAAATCAGTACTAAGAGGATAATTCATATCGCTATGAATACACATGAAGAAAACGGAAAGATCACCAGTTAACAGCCTAACAAATCACCTAAGGAAGCTGGAAACACAAGACCACCAAAACCCTACACCTCAGCAGAAGAATCCAGATCACCAAAATAAAAGCCCAAAACTGGAACATAGAAGACAAAAATATAATATAAAAAAACAATGAAACAAAAAGTTGGTTCTTTGAAAGGATAAAGATTGATGGAACCCTAGGTAGACTGACCAAGAAAAAGAGAGAAAAAGCCCAAATAAACACAATCAGAAATGCAAAAGACTAGGTTACAACTGACCCTGAAGAAATACAAAAGATTATCAGAGATTACTATGTACACCTGTGTAGAAATAAACTTGAAAACCTAAATAAAATGGAGGACTTTCTGACATCACACAACCTCCCAAGGTTGAAACAAAAAGAAATGGAGATCCTAAATAGACCAATAACAACCCAGGAAATCAACTATGTCACAGGAAAACTACCTACAAAAAAAAAAAAAGCCCTGGACCAGATGGCTTTCTAGCAGAATTCTACAAAATATACAAGAAGGAGCTGATACCAATCCCATTGAAAGTATTCCAGGAAATCGAGAAAGATGGAGCTCTCCCCAAATCATTTTATGAAGCTAATATCACATTGCTACCCAAACCGCATAAAGACCCAATAAAGAAAGAGAACTACAGGTCAATATCCTTGGTGAACATAGATGCTAAAATCCTCAACAAGGTTCTAGCAAACCGGATCCAACTACACATCTCAAAAATCATCCAATGACCAGGCTCAGTGACTCAGCCTGTAATCCCAGCACTTTGGGAGGCCAAGGTGAATAGATTGCCTGAGTCTGTGGGTTCAAGACCAGCCTGGGCAACTTGGTGAGACCTCGTTTCTACAATAAATCAAAAAATTAGCTGGGTGTGGTAGCGTGCGCCTGTAGTATCAGCTACTTGGAAGGCTGAGGTGGAAGGATCACCAGAGCCCAGCAGGTCAACGCTGGGATGGTTGTGAGCATGCTACTGCACTCCAGCCTGGGCGACAGAGTGAGATTTCAACGAAAAACAAAAACAAAACAAAACAAAACAAAAAACATCCACAATGACCACGTAGACTTCATCCCCAAGATGCAGGGCTGAGTCAACATCAGCAAGACCATAAACATAATTAAATACATCAACAGATGTAAAAACAAAAACCACATGATTATATCATTAGAAACAGAAAAAGGTTTCGATTAAATATAGCTCCCCTTCTTGGTAAAAACCCTCAAATATCTAGGCATAGATGGAACATGCCTCAAAATAGTAAGAGCCATCTACGAGAAACCCACAACCAACATACTGCTAAACAGACAGAAATTGTAACTATTTCCTCTGAAAACCAGAACAAGACAAGGATGCCCACTCTCACCCCTCCTGTTCAATACAGTATTGGAAGTCCTAGCTAAAGCAATCAGTCAAGAGAAGGAAATCAGAGGCATCCAAGTAGGAAAAGAGGAAGCTAAGTTATTCCTCTTTGCAGACGACATGATTCCATACCTTGAAACTCAAGAGAATCTGTCAAAAACCCCCTTGCACGGATAAGGGACTTTGGCAAAGTCTCAGGGTATAAAATAAATGTGCAAAAGACAGACACATTTCTATGCACCAACAATAAACAAACAGAAACCCCAATAAAAAGCACAATCCCATTCACAATAGACACACACACACACACACACACACACACACACACACACACACACAGAAATACCTTGGCATCTTCCTAACCAGAGAAGTGAAAGACCTTTACAACGAAAACTACAAAACACTGCTCAAAGAATCAAAGATGACACTAACAAATGGAAAAATATTCCATGCTCACGGATTGGAAGAATCAACATTGATAAGATGTCCATCCTACCCAAGGAAATCTACAGATTTAACGCAATATCCATCCAATTACCAGCAGCATTCTTCTCAGACCTGGAAATGACAATACAGGAATTCATATGGAAACATAAAAGACCTTGAATTGCCAAAACAATCCTCAGCAAAAAAAAAAAAAAAAAGTCGGGAAGTATCACACTCCCAGACTTTAAACTTTATTATAAGGCTACACTAATCAAAACAGCCTGGTATTGGTACAAGAACAGGCATTTTGGCCAATGGAACAGGATAGAGATTCCAGAAGCAAAACTTCAATTTCTCAACCAACTTCAACAAAGCCTTCACCATCAGCCACTGAGGAGAGAAGAACCTATTCAGTAAATGGTGCTGGCAAAACTGGCTGACCACATGCAGAAGATTAAAACAAGACCCCTACCTATCACCATACACAAAAATCAATTCTAAATGGATCAAACACCTAAACATAAAACCACAAACTATAAGAACCTTAGAAAATGCAGGAGACACCCTTATGGAAATTGGAACTGGCAATCAATTCCTGACCAAAACCCCAAGTGCCCATGCCATAAGAGATAAGATAGACAAGTGGAACCTCATCAAACTGACAAGCTTCTACAAAGTCAAATAAACCATCAAGAGAGTGGGGAGACAGCCCACAGACTGGAAAAATATATTTGCCAACACTGTATATCTGACAAAGGCCTAACATTTAGGATCTACAAGGAACTCAAACATGCCAAAAAGAAGAAAACAAACAAACAGTGGGTGAGTTTTAATCTCAGTTCAAAGGCACTCCAATCTGGGTGACAGAGTGAGACTCCAACTCAAAAAAAAAAAAAAAAAAGATTACCCCTTTCTATTTGGCCAAAGCGTTATTTCTGAATCAAAAAGAGGGGCTAACTAGATCAGTGGTTTCAAATCTGGTTTCTGGTCATCCCAACGAAAAAGCTAATAAATGGGATCCTCAAGCCATTTTCAGTATTTCAGAACTTTTTTTTTAAAGGGGCACTTTATCATACAGCTGCTCCAGTTAGCTAAATGTCAAGTTTCTTTGTTTTTCCCTAGAATTATAGCAACCAAGCCGAATTACATTGGTTATCTGTGCTGATCATCTCGGATACATGTATGTGTATGTATGTGCATTTGTATGTATGTGTGTATGTGAACAGAGAAAAGCCATTATTTGATAAACATATGTTTTTCAAAAAAAAACAACTCTTCAAAGTTGGGTATATAAAAAAAGGTAACAAAAGGTTTTGAGAGGGTATGAAAAAATTGGGACACACTGATCTAGCAGATCTATGGCTAATGTTCCTTGCAATTCATCTGGGCTCCCATAATCTACTTACCTCTCTTGTCTTTTCCAGTGAGGACTGCAACCTTCACTTGCCAGAGACACTGTAAACAACTGAATAATGGGCTTTTTGGCCTATCACTCTCCTTGGGTCCGAGGACAGTTGTGAGTTTTCTGCAGTGCGCCCCTCCCATGCTCCTTAAACCCACACATTCACACCTGTTTAGGTGGGAACCTTTGAATAGGCAAAAATATGGCAAGATTTTCCATAGCCCAGCTAGTCACCATGCAGGCAAATTCTTTGGAGGTGAGACTGTGATAAGTGCCGCCTCATATTTCCCAAAGCCTGTGTGATAGGTATGGCAGATTCGGACTCCCACAGAGAAGTTGCCCAGTTTGAAGGGGAAATGGTATTGCAGAGCCTAAAGCCACTCCTTGTTAAAGGCACTCTTAGCTCAGCTGCCTTTGCTGAGGGGGGAGGGGGAAAGGGGTGTGAAAAGAAGCTGCCCTGAATGGAAACATGAATCTGCAGGTAAACACAGCTGGGACTTATTCCAACATTGGCTTCTACTACCTGGAAGCAAGAGTACCCTATGTCCCAGCAAAGCACATGTTCACTGAAGCTCACCCTGTCTATTTCCAAATGTCAATCAACTGCAAAAATAAGTATCCTTAAGAAGAACATATTTTGGCTAGGGAGAGGGTTCTTTACAGAGGACTTTAATTATTTCAATTTAAAACTTGAAACATTCCCCATCCTGGAGTCCTCACTGATACACACACACACACACACACACACAACAGCCCTGAGTGAGTTTGGCTCAGAGATGCAGCTAGCCGCTAGTGTGGCTTGTGGCTTTCCAGCCCTGCATGAATGAATAGAGCCTAGAATTGAAAATCTGAAACTGTCAAGCGCTTCGGAACAACTAGTGCAAATTGACATTTGGCCAATGCAAAGAGGATCAGACAGCAAGGGCAAGCTAGCAATGAATTAAACTGATTAAAGCAGAGTGCAGTGAGTATCAGTGGGCTAAAGTCTGGTTTTCCAAGACCCAAGACCAAGAATAACAGTGCTTTCATTTTTAAATCTGTGTCTTCTTCCCCTTCCCCTTCCTCTTCCCCTTCCCCTTCTTCTTCTTCTTCTTCTTCTTTTTCTTCTTCTTCTTCTTCTTGTTATTATTGTTATTATTATTATTATTACTGGGTGACCTTCAGCAAGTAGCTTAATCTCTTGGTGCTTTGTTATTTCAACATATTGAATTATCTAGAATAAGAAACTATTACCTCCTTTTCTCTCAGCAGATCTTGATGGTTGAATGCACTTTTACACATATTACAATTAAACAATGCAACCAAAGTTGTGGGCAATAATTCTAGTGTGTGTGTGTGTGTGTGTGTGTGTGTGTGTGTGTGTGTGTGTGTGTGTGTGTGTGTGTGTGTAGAAGTGGTGGGCTTTGTCAGGGATAAATGCCTCTCCTCTCATAGTAAGTGCTGAAGAAGTTTCAATGACTGTCATCCTCTTTATGCTCATGATCTGGAAAAAAATCGAGCACCCACCTCAATCCATTGACTGGGGAAAACCATCACAGTCTTTTCCTCATAGTCAGCTTCCCTGACCCAAGCAGCTCCAGAATTGGTTCCCTTTGGGCTTCAAGAACACCCCTTTCCCTTATCTTGGAGGTGGAGGGATCTATTAGGGCATCCCTTGGTCACATCCCAAGCTATTTCAGAGGGCAAACTGCTCTGAATGAATATTTCAGGAGCAGGAATCCTAAAAATGTCTGTGTAGGGTTGTTGTTATCATTGTTCTTTAGAAAAACAAGATTTAGGCCAAATGCTGTGGCCTCAGTACTTTGGGAGGCTGAGGCAAGAGAATTGCTTGAGTACAGAAGTTTGAGACCAGACTAGGCAACATAGCACGACCTCATTTCGACAAGAAATTTAAAAAAATTAGTTGGGCATGGTGGCACACGACTGTAGTCCCAGGTACTTAGGAAACTGAGGCAGGAGGATTGCTTGAGTCCAGGAGCTTGAGGCTGTGGTGAGCTGTGATTGTGCTACTGCACTCACCCTGAGTGACAAAGTAAAATGCCGACTCAAAAAAAATTAAAATTTAAAAATTTAAAAAACAAAGAAAAACAAGATCTGTCCAAAGGACAAGAACAAACTTGCTGGGAAATATACCATGTTCTTGTTTCCTTCTCTACACAAGTCTCTGCCTATACCATTTTAATGGCTAAATAGCAAATGTGTTCCTTAAAAAATATTTACTGGCAAAATTTCCATGGATAAATCTGCCTTTTAAAAAAATGTGCATTATTACATTATAATGTTAAATGGAAAAAAGCAAGAAAAGGTATTATCAGAGAAACATAGTGATGTACTGGAAAAAAGATCAGAAGAGCAAAATATTAAAATGGGCATTCCTTGATTTCAATTTTCTACTCTTCTGTATTTCCCACAATTTATTAAAATGGATACTTTTTATAATGAAAAATTGCAGTTTGGGGTTACTTTTTCCTTTTTTATTTTTTTGCCTTGGAAAGATTTCAAGTATAAGACAAGGAGCCAGGAGTCTTGAGTACAATATTCAATGAATGTGTGTCTTGTTATGTCATTTTTCTCCTCTGGGCCTCTGTTTTACTACTTCATGGAATAGGGTAGGAGACTGGCAAAGAGTTGTCCTTAAAGACTCTTCCGTTTTTGCTCTTCAGTGTTTTATAACCAGAATCATTGGGCTAGCTGAGTTGTTTAGAGCCTTTGCAAGTTGAAGTCTACAGTAGAACATTGAGCTTTCTGGTCCTAAGAGCCATCAATTTGTTGGATTTTCCAATTTTTCTGTAACGTGATTATACATTACTTTTATCATGAAAAAGCAATGTACATGTCACTGGTTCTATGACACAAAGTGGAAAAGGAGAATGTAAAAGGAATATAGTATAAATCCCAAAACAAGATGTTAAGTGAAAAAAACTAGATGCAGAATGATACACCATTAAGTTATTATTGATGTAAAATTTAAGACACACAAAACAGTTCTATATATTATTTATGGAAAGAGGGGAGAGGAGAGACATACTTTTTGCAAAAGTATAAAAGCAAAATCAAAGAATATATATACCAAGATCATCTTAGTGCTTGTCTCTGAAATGGATGGAGAGGAATGGGACTGAAAATAGGGGACAGAATTCAAGTTGTCTGTAATGTTTTATTTCTTTCACAGAAAAAAAATTCTAAAGCAAACTTTATATTTTACTTGTTAACAGTCTGTCCATTCTAAGTAGATATCCAGGTGTGTTTGTTATGTTACTGAGTGCTTTTCAGTATTTTACTAATTACACAAAATAAACACACATTTTTTTTTTGAGATGGGGTCTCACTCTGTCACCCAGGTTGGAGTGCAGTGGCACACTCAAGGTCACCCCAACGTCAACCTGCTGGGTGCCAGTGATCCCTCCGCCTCAGTCTTCCAAGCAGCCGGAACTATAGGTGTGCACTACCAAGCCTGGCTATTTTTTTTTTTTTTTTTTGTAGAAGCGAGGTCTCACCAAGTTGCACAAACATAATTTTTAAAAGCAAAAGGTTGGATTATTTCTTTTCTATATTTTTCAATATTTATGAAATGTTCATACATTATTTTGGTAAATGGCAAATGAATTTATTCTTAAAACTAGAGAAATAGAAAAATGTGGGGTTGGGCATGGTGACTCAACACTTTGGGAGGCCGAGGGGGGAGAATCACTTGAGCCCAGGAGCTCGAGACCAGCCTGGGCAACATAATTAGATCTCATGTCTACAAAAAAATACAAAAAATAGCTAGGTATGGTGGTGTGTGCCTGTAATCTCAGCTTCTTGAGAGGCCAAGGAGGAAGGATCGCTTGAACCCAAGACATTGAGGTTGTGGTGAGCTGGAATTGAGCCTCTGCAATCCAGCCTGGGTGACAGAGTGAGACCTTGCTTTACAAAAAAAAAGAAATGAAAAGAGAAAAAAGTAATAAGAGAAAGAAAAATAAGGGTCACTGGGATAAGATATAGAGAAACCCTGGGAACCTTGGAGCCTTCCCCACCCCCAAAGTAACAAACAAATTTCTGTTCTAGACCATAAGCCAAAAAATTTAACACATGGACCTATTACAAGATGAGAGTTCCTGGGTGTTCCAGACTTTACACTCCCCCCACCATATGTCTTAAAACCGCTCTCTGTTTCACTGATTTTCCTCGGACAGAAACTTCCAGTGAGTCTCCTCCAACTGCCTATAGTCTTTCAAGAGCACATTTTTCATCTTGGCTTCCAAGGCGGCTGTTACAACACCACAAATCACCTTCTGCCATCCCTTCTTGAGCCAAATTCCTACTGGTTTCCAGGAATCATATGGGGAATATGGTTCTCTGAATCTATTCCCTCACAGTACTTAACTCACAACATTTCTTAAACTAAATGTCTTACTACAAAAGCTGAACCTGCTGAAGATAAAGCTTTTCAATTCTCCCCTATAGCTCTCACCCAAGATAAATCCCTGTCATAGTCACAAATGCCATATTTATTCCCCAACTCTAAAGAAATCTTAGGCATCCTGGCCTCTTTGCTGCATATTGATTGTTCATTGAATCTATTTGCTTTGATCAACTCACTGTCTCCTGATTTTTCCCATGGTCCTGGTATGTCAGCTCTCTTCCCCTAAGCCCTAATCCATAGATTCTTGTTGCTTTTTGAGGGCACCCTGTGATATCATGTTTTTGAATGACTCTTCCTGCCCTGTCCTCCCTGCCACACCCAGGAGCCTCGCCTCTTTTGGTTGATGTAAACTGAAATGCTGGCTCCAGACTTTGCTCTCGATGAGTAGCAATGACCTTCATCCAGTCACATAATATGCCAGGAAAACAGCTGCAGTCAAACAAGATATGAAAACCAGACAACATTAAAGGGAAGGTTGAAGGCCCTTTGGTGAAGTTGTTCGAGAAGGTGGCCAGGTGGGGGGACAGTGTTAAATGCAATGGATAAGCACAGTCTTCCTGTGTTTGGAGCAAGAGTCCTCCTTATCTCACTTTTCAGAGACTGCTGATAGAGAGATCTAAGGGAAGATACTAGGACCTGGCCTGTAATCATCACTCCATCCCTGATACATAGTGTAGTTTTGGGCAACTCACTTTGAAATCTCTGAAACTCAATTCTCCCATCTGGAAAACATTACTACCATGGAAATTGTTACTGTGGGGAAAGACATTAGATATTAACTCTAGACCAAGCTCTCATTTCACAGTTTGAAAATTCTGAGGCTCAGGGAGGGGAAGCAGCTTGTCCTACATGGTCATCAATATTTACCTTTCTTAAGTCCATGAGGATGTTTGTGTGGCCAAATGAAATAAAACATAGGAGCCCTTTGAGTCCTTAGCAGAGAGGGGCTATGGGATCATAAGGTATAATTATCAGTGCATAAATGATTGCGTTCCCTTAACAATAACTCTGTCTCCTCATTGAAGACACACCTGTAGGATTTTACCTCCTCAGGACCACTGGAGAAACAGCTGTCTCTCTCTGCTGACCATCTCAGCAACAGAGATGGCAGCTCTGCCCTATCACCCATTGCTCCCTCTCCCACCTCAACTGTCTCAGCTACTTTATCACTTCCTCTGCCTGAGGGTCTGAAAATAGTCATTCCCTCAAACATCCTCCTTTGGGCCCATTGTGGTCGCTGCTACCTTATATCATGTGACACCCAGCATTTCAGTGCCATAAGTAGATGATGTAGAACAGGGCTTCCTAGAAGGTTATTGGGAATGGTGTCAGAGCCATGCAGATTAGAGAAAGGCTGAGAAAGCCCAAAAGGACTGTCCAGAAGGCAAAATAAAGAACATACCTAGAAGCACACTTTTCCTTTCAACATATATTATGCCAAAATAGACTTTCATTTCAAAGTGGAATTTGAGAGCTCTCTTGTCTAGCATGTGGTCTGGATGTCTGAGGCAGGCCTGTGGATTCTTCAGTCTAATAAGCTAAATTTCCAGAAAACAAATGAATTCATGCCTGTTGTTAACTGTATCCACTTTAGGCCTCCCGTAGCCAATGGCACTCAGTGCTGGGAGATATAAAAAGTCATACCTGAGGGTAGAACATAAGAGGTGAAAATCAAAGGGAAGAGATTAATTCGCCTATCTGCTTTTCAGCATCTTTCAGCAGTTGGCTATTATTATTAATAGAAGTGACCCGGCCTTAATGAATCATGAATCACTGGGGTCAGCAATGTCATGACATTACCACTTTATCCAGACAATAAACAAATGGGTCTTTCCCTTCATTCAGGTGCTAAATCTGTACAAGTATAGCTACCAAAGCATTATTGAGCTAGAGCAAACAAACAAACAACAACAAAACACAATGGCTTACAGGAAAAGGGTAAGATCAATGGCAAGTAAGGCTGATTCCAAGTTCTCTTCCCAGATCCGCATAGCAGTATCCTGACCCTTTAGCCTCTCCGCTCAACTAGTGACCACTGTCTTTAAAAGTAAGTGGCATATTTGGGGTCTTCTTGAGAGACAAAGTGAAAAGTTGGGATTTTGGTTGCTCCTATTATACCATCTCCATACCTCTGAGTAACAGATCAGGTATACTCACTTCCTCCTCATATATACACATCCTGGAAGGATCTGGGTGAGTAATGGTCTAAGATTTTACGACCAACACTTTGGCCTTGGGTTATAAAGTATGCCTATCTTTCACTTTAGCGTCTAACTTTTAAACTGTTTATTCCTCAGATGAACATGTGTTTTTGTTTAATTTTAAGTCAAACCACATAGATCTTAAAAAAACCCTTCAGAGCTGGGATTACAGGCATGAGCCACCATTCCCCTTCCTTTCACCTAGTTAGTGAACTGGATTTGACCGTATCATTTAAGAAACATCTTAACATGCCAAGGCCACAGCTTTGCACATATAGGTCTTGCTACGAGTAAAGGCAATGTGACCTGTATACCATACATTCAATAGTCACTGAGTACACCTCTTCCTTTGCCGAGAGATACAGGACACAGGCAGCCCATAAATACAAGCATATAGAGATATATACACAAATACAGAGAGTCAGTAAGGGAAAAAGTAATTGAACTGTCCCCAAGGGGAAACTGAGAACACTGAATCTACATTGAGTACACCCCACTAGTCTAAGCAAAAAGAAGCCAACAGTTATTCCAGTGCACGAAGAAGTTGTGTAACACAGTCTACTAATTCTCTAGGCCTTGAACAAAAAGTACCAACAAATCAACACAGAGCTTAAGGACAGAGTTCTTTCACAAATGACCCCACCTGGCTGAGCATGCTGGAAGCCTCAAGGATTAAAACATTAAGGCCACCAAAATGCCAAATAAACCATAGATTCTATAAACCAAATGCGTACCCACTTCACAACCCACTCTTTTCTGTTAATATTTCCTCAGTCAATGGTTACTTCAGTCATGGAGGTAAAGTTTGTTGCCATAAATAAACTAACTGCCTCCCAATAGGGAACACTTTCCCTCTACTCAAATGGGGTGGTTCCTCAAGTTTAGGAACCAAACCCCAGCCATGAACTTTAGATTCAATAACTAGGCCTTTGCCTTATTTTACCTGTGCCACAATAACCCTAAACCTCAATTTCAGTAGGGTCAAGCTCCTTTGCAGCTCTCGCCCTCAGCCTCAGTCTTCCTAGAACAGTGATAGAAGTTTCTACATACATGTTGTCCAATGCGGTAGCCATTTATCATATGTGGCTATCAAGCACTCAGAATGTGGCTGAATTCCAATCCCCCCCCATCCAGCAATAACGAGAAACCTACCCTCCAGGTGTCAACAAGGTTGAATGGGAAATCTGGACTTGTACTTTCACCTTGTAATACCAAGGCAGCATCTCTCTTCCTTTGGAGTTGGAGCTCACAGAGCTGGACCAGTGTCAGAGCAAGCCAGCTAAAACAAAAAGCTTAAATAAGATTCAGAGTTTTATAACATACTACAAAAATGTCCGCATTTCTATTTTTAAAGATCATTAAGCATACCAAGAACCAGAAAGATCTCAAATGGAATAAAAAAAGGTAATTAAGAGATGCCCAAACTGAGATGACAGAGATATTGAAATTATTTAACAAAGATTTAAAAACAGCCATGACAAAAAAGCTTCAATAAGCAATTAGAAACACTTGTGAAACAAAATGAAAAATAGAATATCTCTTCAAAGAAATAGAGAATATATAGATAAACCAAGTAGAAATTTAGAAATGACATCTACAATTACCAAAATATAAAAACTCAATGGATGGTCTCTATAGCAGAGTGAAGGAGACTGAGAAAATAATCACTTAACTTGAAGATAAAATGACCTGAACAACCTGAACAACAGAGAAAAAATAAGCTGGGAAAGAAATAAACAGTGCCTCACGGACCTGCAGAACTACAAAAACAAGATCTAACTTTTCTGTCTTCAGAGGAATCTCGGATAGAGAGGAGAAGAAGGCAGGACAGAAAAAGTATTTGAAGAAACAATGCTTGAAAACTTCCCAAACTTGGCAGAAGACATAAACCCAGATGCAAGAAACTTAACAAATACCAAACTAGATTTACTCAAAGAAATCCATGCCAAGCCACATCATAGTCAAACTTAGGAAAACTGAAGAAATCTTGAAAGCAGCAAGAAAGAAATAACAACTTACCTACAAGGGAAAAATAATTCGAATGACAGCAAATTTCTCATCAGAACCCATAAAGACCAGAAAGAAATGGTACATTTTTAAGTGCTTTCAG
Organism: Carlito syrichta; assembly: GCF_000164805.1. NCBI lineage: Eukaryota > Metazoa > Chordata > Mammalia > Primates > Tarsiidae > Carlito > Carlito syrichta. The sequence continues at coordinate 221,249 of NW_007257324.1, read as the reverse complement.
AAAAAGAAAAAAACAAAAAAAACCTGTCAACCTAGAATCCTATATCCAGTGAAAATCTTTCAGAAATGAAGGGGAAATCAAGAAATTATCAGATTCAAAAAAGGGACAATTTTTTGCTAGCAAACCTAAAAGAATGACTAAAGGAAAAAAATGACTAAAGTAAGATCTCTAAACAGAAAGTAAAATAAAAAGAAAAAATTTTAGAACCTCAAAAAGGAAGAAGGAACAATGGAAAGAGTAAAAGTAAGGATAAATGCAATTTAATTTGCTTCTCCTACTGAGTTTCTCAATTATGTTTGGGAGTTAGAAGCAGATATTATAATATTGTCTGATGTAGCTCTAAATACTTGTAAAAGAAATATTTAAGGTAGTTATAAGTGGAGGAGAGTAAAGAGACTTAAAGAGAGGTAAAGTTTCTATAACTTGCTCAAATAGGTAAAATGTTGATACCAGTTGATACTATAATAAGTTGTGTACTTATAAACACAATTTCCTAAAAACTTGCAAAACTATTTTTAGTTTTAAAAAAAAACTAAACATACATGTATCATATGACCCAGCAATTGCATTCCTAGGAATTTTTTCCAGATAAATGAAAACTTATGTTCACACATAATATGTACACTAATATTCATATCAGTTTTATTTGTAATAGCCAAAATCTGGAGACAGCCAAAAGGTCTTGCAACAGGTGAATGGTTAAACAAACTATAATACATTCATACCATGGAATAGTGTCCAACAGTAAAAAGGAATGAACTATTTACACACAAAACAACTTGAATGTATCTCAAGGGCATTATGCTGAGTGAAAAAGCCAACCTGAAAAAGTCACATACTCTAAAACTCCATTTTTATAACATTCTTAAAATGACAAAATTCTGAATATAGAAAACAGATTAGTAATTGCCAAGGGTTTAGGATCATGGGGGTGGGGATGAGTGTGACTATAAAGACTATAGATGTGTAGCCCAAAAGAGATCTCTTTTAGTGATGGAATAATACTTTATCTTGATTGTTGTGGTGGCTACACAAATATACACATGTGACAAAGTAAAAAGAACTATACACACCCGTTGTTCCAATGTCAAATTCAAAGTTTTGACATTATGCTATGGTTATGCAAGATGTAACCATTGGGGGAACTGGGTGAAGTGTTCATGGGACTTCTGTGTCCTTGCTACCTCTTGTGAATCTGTAATTATATCCAAAAAAAAAAAATCAAGTCACTGAGATAGGCAGAATAATGGCCTTCCAAAGGTGTCCACATCCTACTCCCAGAACTTGCGAATATGTTAGGTTACATGGCATAAGAGGAATTAAGGTTGTAGATAGAATTAAGGTTGCAATTCAACTAACCTTGGGATGGGAAGATTATCCATAACAGGGGTCATTATAAGTGGAAGAGGAAAGTAGAGGAGTGAGAGTGAGGAATCAACCCCTCATTGCTAGCTTTGAATATGTCAGGGGGCCATAAGCCAAAAAATTCCAGCAGCCCCTAGAAGCAAGAAAGGACAAGGAAATGAGTCTCCCTCTAGAGCTTCCAGAAAAGAAAGCAGCCTTGCCCACTTGATTTTAATCTGGTGAAACCTAGTTCAGACTCCTGACCTCTGACCTCCAGAACTTTAAAATAATAAGTTTATGTTGTTTTAAACCACTAAGTTTTGGGTAATTTGTTATAGTAACCATAGTAGAAAATCAGTATAGACACAAAATAGGGATTAAAAACTAATTCACTCAAAGATGGACAAGTGGCTTTTTACAGGGTACATTCAATTCATTAGTCAGAAGTCAATAACTCTATACTGCAATCGTAAGATAATAGTCAATACATCATGGCTAATGCTATTTGCAATTCCATATCAAAAGTGATAGAAATCTTGCCTCAGAATTTCAGGGATAAAAACACATTACTCCCTATTAAATGAAGCCTGCTAAGCTAATGCAGGGTTAAGAACAGAAGCACCTGTTCCATACAGGCTGGAAGTCTCTTGCCTCAACTCAGCTAGAGATACCAATTTGCTGAGGAATGTCCTGCTGAGATAGGAAAACTTATTTTCTGCTATGGTTTGAATATTTGACCACTCCAAAACTCATGTTGAAACTTAATCCCCAATGTTGCAGCACTGAGAAGTGGAGCCTTCAGGAGATGACTCATGAATGAATTAATTCATTCATGGATTAATGGGCTATCATGGGCTAACATGGAACTGATGGTTTTACAAGAAAAGGAAGAGACCTGAGCTCTCACACTCAGTCCCCTTACCATGTGATGCCCTGCACTGCCTTGGGTTTCAACATAGAGTACACTAGCAAGAAGGTCCTCACCAGATGCAGCCCATCAGCCATGGACTTAGCTTCCATAACCGTAAGAAACAAATTCCTGGGCTGGCACAGTGGTGCATGCCTGTAATCCCAGAACTTTGGAAGGCTGAGATGGGAGGTTCACTTGAGCCCAGGAGTTCAAGATCAGTCTAGGCAACATAGTGAGACTTTGTCTCTACAAAAAATCCCAAAATTAGCTGAGTGTGGTGGCGCATGCCTGTAGTCCCAGTTACTCAAAAGGCTGAGGCAGAGGATCACCTGAACCCAGGTCAAGGCTGCTGTGATTGTGCCACTGTGCTCCAGCCTGAGACCCCGATAAAGAAAGAAAGAAGGAGGGGGGAGGGAAGAAGAAAATTCCTTTTACTTATAAATTCCCCAGTTTTAGGCATTCTATGATAAGCAAGATAAGACAGATTAAGACATTTTCCAAAGGGTAGACTATAGAAACAATAAAAAATGCATTGATTTAGAAAAATGGGGGAGTAAATTCATGCAGATGGTAAACAGACTCAGTCAGGAACAAAGTTAATTTCCTATTAGAGAGGATTATCTGTTTTATTCTTTTCTCTGTCTCCAGTATCCCAGTGCTTAGCACATAGTAGATGCTCAATAAATGTCTGCTGAATTTAATTATGAGTATTCTTTAGTGGACCCGTCCAACCTTAAGATTCATCAGCCCACATATTCTGCAATATTTTAAACTGCGAAGGCAAGAAGCAATAAACATTTATTCATGAATTAGAATATCATCGATTACTATTATCCCAACTGCAAGGTGTAGATGTGGCATTTAATTGTGTTTGCAGAGCTTAAGAAGCTTTGCCTTTAATATATGATGTTAGATCTCCAGGATGGCTAATACTCCAAAAGATTCATGAGTCCCAAGGGTACCCATGAAGTTATCTGGACACCACCTCCTTCTCTGACCCCATCACCATACCTAACAATCAATACTAGGAAGATTTCCCTATTTCTGTCAGGCTCTTGGGTAAGAAAAATATGCAGAGACAGACAGATGAAAAAGAGAGAGGTAGGAGCAGACAAGTTTGAGTGAGCTTTTATGGAATGTATTTTATATATTCATGATAAATTTGTAGGGGTTAGAACTGAATAGGCATTTTTAAGAATCTGAGAGTTGATAATCCAAGGATTTGTAGAAACTGGTCCTGACTTGTTTTTGGTGAGAATGATAATGTCAAAGTGAGAGCTAAGAGGCTCTTTTTCATAATGAAAATTCCTGTGAAATCAGGAAAATGCTTGTAGCAGTAGCTGAGGGCTGTGGACCGTAAGTATACTAATAACATACTTTTTTGAGAAAGCCATTTTCACAGCTTCAATTTCAAGCTACCATGACCATGACAGACATGCAACAGGAATTCTGTAACAACTAGACAGAGGTTAGTACAGAGGTTTTTAACTCACAATGTACGGTTGGACTTCCTAAAAACATATGCAAGTGTTATATATGTAAATGTGCACTTTTCTGAAGAGAGTATCCTTGGCATTCATTGAATTTTCACAGGGGTCCATGCCAAGGTTAGGGACCACTGGTTAGATGATGATCGTCTACTTTTTCTGCTCCCCAACTCAGTAAAACAGTTTGGTTATTTAGTAACTAAAGAGAAAGTGGGTTCTTGTTCAAGCAATTTGCTGAGACCTAGTCTCCAGGTTAATAAATCACATGCATGCCTGAAATAATATGGCAAATACTTGGAAGGAAGAAAGAATTGAGTAGCATTACAAAATTTAGGCTACTGCAATAGGCAGGGCAGAAAAGATAGCTATTGACATTTTGATTCAGAAAAATTCACTTGTGGATTTAACTTTTTGGGTTGTTCCCCTGCCACTCCACCAGGCTCTGGACAATCTCCAAACCCTAGATATCATCGGAAATATGATTATTAAATGTGGACTCATTTTAACATCGAGCTAAGTAAAGCTCAATTAAGATGAACCTTTAAAATATTTGCAAAAGCAACTCTAAATGGCTCCATGTTTTCTTCTTGTTTGCATTATTTCTTTTTCCATGGCAGGCCATATTTGGCCTGTGGACCTTAGTTCCTTTTGACTCCTGCCCTAGATCAATGAAAGCCAATCACACAGATACTTGAGACTAAGAGGCAGTTTAAAAGATCATCTTGTCCATTACAGAAAAAGCAAATGGAAAAACTATATACAGAAGAGGCAAGACTACACATAAACTATTCAGGACAGAGGGTTGCCTGGGCACTTCTCAAACATATTTTGAAAAGAAGAATTCACACTTCTTTTGGTACTGTGCCCTTTTTTCCCTCACAACTATCATAGTCAGGATGTTGTTTCTAATCCTAAATTTATCCTGATAAACTTCAAACTTATTACCTCTCACCAGTCTTTCATGAAAGTAAGAACAGCCACTTTTCAGCATGCGTATAGCACCTCTTTATGTGCATGTGTATGTGCAAATACACACATGTATTTTGGAGTGATGCCTTTGGAGCGAACAATCCAATTCTGTCGAGACCAAAGCCTGAATCATTTCTGGAGTTCTTCACCTACAAAAAAGACCTTTTAGCTAAGAAAAAAATAGGCTGTGTCTCATTATCTCCCTAAGTTTTGCAAATATAATCATCTCTCCAAATCAAGAAACGTAGTTTCTTTCAAAGGTGGCATGTAGTAAGGCGACCACAGAATTCTTTTCCAAACTGGGACACTTTCAAGGATGAAATAAGTATGCTGGAACAACAAGTGTAAACCACAACATATGGTCACCCTACTTAGAGTTCTCCATAGGGGAATGTTTTAACTTCCCCCAAATAAAATGAATCTCTACACCTATTTTTGATGAAGGATGATTTGGCACTTCTCTAGCAGTTAAGCCCAAGGTATAATCTTGGTCTCAAACCTCTAAACCCCTTTGGGGTAAATAAACATCAGAAGCAGCTTCTTGTTTTGGCTAGTTGTGTAACACTTAAAATGGGCCACTGAGGATGAGAAGCTGAAAGTGTTTAATGGGGTCTGGGAGTGCTTGAGGAAAACCAGTAGATAATTGTTTATATCAAAATTATCACACTGGGGATGGATAACATGATCCATTGAAGTATCCTTTGGAAAAATAATAATTATGTGCATAGTATTTGGTAATGAAGACATAAGTTTCTCTTCCACCAAAGAACAAGGAAAGAAAAGATATCAGAAAAAGACCAAAAAAAGTACATTCCCTAGCAGAGGCCTGTGATTCACTGTGGATAATAAGGGATTGAAGGAAAGAGAAACAAAGAAGATCCTCATTCCCACCTGTAGATGGCCCAGAAAAGGTTCTACCCTCTCTAAACGTCAGCTTCTCCAACTCTCTACTCTCCCAGGTGACCACACCCCAAAACAGATTTCTCCACGCTTGTAATGTGCTTACACACAAGGTCGGTGTTATTTGAGAAGGGAGGGATGTTCACCTCTGCCTGAAAAGAAATTTACTGGGTAAGAGAAAAGGTATGACCTTAAAGAGTAATGCAGTTTCATTCAGTGCTCTTTGTTTTGTTTTCAAGCAGTCATGAAGAACCCGACAAATTCTTTGTGTCTAACTCTGTGACCTTGGGTTTTAAAAGGTGCTGTGGTGGAGAAACTGTCAATTAGGGTGCTGGTGGGCAACTTTTCCCAGGAGATAAAAGGAAAAAAAAAAGAAAAGAAAAAAATGTCCAAATTGAAAGTCTCTTAAGATGAGAAAAACAAAGAAGCCAAATGACCTACTCCATAGCGAGTCATCTCCCTTCCCTATCACCCACTTTGGTCCTTCTCTTCTTTTGCTTACTCCAAGCAGAAACTATTAAACCATGTATATGCCACCAGATAAACATTTCAAGGTAATATAACAGAGTCAAAGGACAATTAGAATCTTTTCCCCCCTTACCTAGGGATTTACAAAAGAAAAAAATGATTTACCAGAACTGGACTTAGCAACAGAGAAACTGCTATTGGTGCTTCTTTGGTTAGGCCAGTCCTTCTCTTAAGCAAATACTTCACTGAGACCAGGACCTTCACAGTGATTGTGTCAGGGATCCATGAGGACACCTTTGAGTCTTTTAAATACAGCACTTATCACTTTTCTCATCTCTCTTCTCCCACCTTCTAAACCCAGGTAACACCACCACACGTTTAGTTCTCTGCTCACTGGGTAGCTTAGAGGTAATCAGAAGACTGAAAAAAAAAAAGATGAAGGGAAGAGAGACAGAGTCAGAGTAAAACAGAAAGTAGCAGTGTTTTGCAGCTCTGACTTTGGCAACAGGGTGTTATAGGTATGAGCGTGTACGTGTGTGAGATAAAAAGCACTGATGCATCGAAGATTTATTCACTGAGCAGGTTGATTTATTTAATAGACTTGACATATGTCAAATTCTGCCATGCGCTTATATAATTGTTGCCCATTTATCAAAGCTGCTATTTAGCCAAATATTTCTTTTAAAAGTGTTTTCCTTTAAATAACTTTCTTTAGCTTACTGCATAATCAATCTGTGGTTCATTTTAATTATGTTATATTAACAATAGCTATTTGGTGGAGATCTCTGAAATCTAATCTTGCTCAAGTCATTTTATCTCCATCCAAACCCCTTTTTGTTTTACTAGTAATAGATCTCTGGTTAAAAATCACACCATAGGGAAATTTTTACAAATATGCACAATGTCCTTTTACATTATGGTATTTTACACTTATAGTTTCCAAAAAAGCAGTTTTTCTGCATATTGTTAAAATCACAGATCTGAATTCTGTTAACCCAAAAAACTGGCTAAAAAGACAAAAGAATGTGTTGGGTTTTTTGTTTTTTTGGTTTTTTTTTTTGGTGCGTGTATGTCTGTGAAATATAGGGTGGGCAGTTGGGATAGTTAAGGGAAAGCTAGGTCAAGAATTAGAGAAAATAAGAGAAAATCAATGGAGCCAAATTTCAAGTCTTATAAATTTTGTTGAATCATCTTACCCCGTCTGAACACATGTGCACAAAAATTATATCTTCTCAACTGAAATGCATCTAGGTTCTGTGGGAGGTAAAATATTGGAAAGTATTTCCAAGAAACAAAAATGTTTAATCACTAGCCGCCAGAGCTGGTTTTAGCACCTCTGTTGTAAATATGCCTTTTGCAAAAAGCAAGAGGTTCATTTTGAGCTCCCAGGTAAAGCAGTGTAGAGATTATGAAGAATATTGGTTGGGGGAGGGAAATTCCACCACAAGATAAGTAAATTTTTAACCTAGTAAGCAAATACGTTTTGTTGTTACTGCTGGGCACAATGTACAAGTCTTACAGGAATTAGACAGTGTAATAAAAATTTTCCAGCCCAAATTTAAATTGCTCACTAGACAGATGGTTAATTATATTCACAGCCACATATTTCACTGGGATAGAGTTCCAGACACTCAGCCAGTTTTATTTGATTAGCTGGTTTCCCAGTTAATATGTAAAATGACAGTTACTTACGACTTTTTTGTTCCCTTCTAAAAATATATTTTCAATAAGTGTAAATTCTCCTCAGCCATGAGAACGTCACTGCTGTAAATAAAATGTTTGATCATATGTTAGCCCATGTGTAAAAGATGCAAGAAAGATTCAGTCCCCCTTCCCCCCAGCCCAGATGGTCTTTAGTAGCTCAGAGAAGACCACTGGAGCACCTTTTCTCATCAAGCAAAATATCCCAGGAACTATCAGCACATTGCTCCTCCACCAAAAACAATCGAGAAGATACTGAAAACCCAGGATCAAAGTGCTTTAGACGCCTTTTCAAACCGCTCGGCCAGTCCTACACACAAATCGTATATGTTCAGGTAACAGTCTAGAAAATGGAACGTTGGAAAAAGGCCACATAGCTAAGTGTACTGCTGTGCACAGAATTCAACGATATGCTTCTCAACTGAAATGCATCTAGGTTCTGTGGAATATGCTTCTGGGATTCAAAACCAGAAGCAAAATATGAGACTCACTTATTCCAAAATGCAATAAGAAGCTCGACAAAAATCAAGAGTGCTGGTGTGGAAATGGGGGTGCAAATTTTTTTTTTTTTTAACTTCGAAAAAGACAGAAAACCTTGCGCGGGTGATTCGGTCCTTCACGACTCAGACAGACAGAAGCAGTCATGCTGAAACCGCTGGATTCCTCAGCTGAACGGCGCCAACTCAGCGGCGCGGTTTCCACACTTTCCCGGAGCTGGCCCCTCTCCCCGTGGCCTCCCCGCCCCACAGGGTGTACGAGACGCGAGCGGAGGTGTGCCGTGGGGCGCGGCGGAGAGAAGTGCCAGGAGCCCCGCAGGAAACCGGCAATTCGACCGCCACCAAGAGCGGGAAGGGGCCGCGGTCCAATTTCTGCAAAGGTGATGAGCTGCGTGAGGCTCGGTCGGGCCCCCAACTTACACTCGCCCGCCCAGGCCGAGTGGCGCGGGCCCCCGCGGCACTCCCTGTGGTCGCCAC
>NW_007257324.1:211778-212077 GCF_000164805.1 Carlito syrichta | reverse complement strand
TTGCAGAGCTTGTCACGGCGAACCTGGCTCTCTCGATCTCGCGGCCTCACTCCCTCGTACGCAGACACACACATACACTCCATTCGCACACAGACGTCTACCCTTCCTTTTTCTCTTCCTCCTCTTCTCTCTCAGCTTCCCCCAATTCGTTCCACCTCTGCCGCCGCTACCTGAAGCCGGCCCGGGAGCCGGCGAGAAGGCCAGTGGGCTGGATGGCAGCGATCGTACTCACCTCACAGGCCGACTCCCTGGGCGCACGTCGCTGGCGGGCTCAGGCAGCAGGCGCTGGAGCTGGCGCA
>NW_007257324.1:183781-211325 GCF_000164805.1 Carlito syrichta | reverse complement strand
CGCGTTTTTGCTGCCGGTCCAGTCCACCGCGATACTGGTGCGTTCTTCCCTTGGCAGATGCGCAACCGGACACTATTCTCCCACGCCTTTTTGGGCAGTTGTGTGCGCGGAGAGGGCCTCTCTGAAGTTTGGGGGAGAATATTTTAATAGCTTCGTCCACCAAGCATCTAGCCTTTCAACCTCTACCTACCCTTAACTTCAGGGTCTAGGCCCCCAGGAAGGTGGATCGTGTTGGAAGGGTTGGATCAAGGCAGAAAATTGGAGAAGGGTGTTTTTTGGAAAAAAGGAGAGAAGGGAGCCACAATATGGCCAGAAAGAAAATGCGATCTACCTGATAGCTGTCATTAAAAATCCTCTTAGACGGTCACTTCCATTCAGACGTCCTGGAAGTCCAACGGGAAAAAGCAAAAGACTGAAGAGCAACGCAGGAAGAACCATTTAGCACTTCTGGAGCCCTAGGTGCAAGGCTGGGGCCTGAGCCCTGGGAGTCACCATTACTAGGAGCCAGGGCATGAGATGAAAAGGTTGGTGCTAAAACAGAAGGGGTAAAAGGATAAGACCGTTTTCTGTCACTTGCTCCAGCAAGTAATTGTCAAAGCACAGCTTCAGGCAGGGCCCAGTTTCAGGTTTCAATACTGCCACAAGTACAGCCTCATTTTACTACCAAGGTTCAGACTTTGAGATCTGATCTGTGCAACTTATCATCACCTTCACTCAACAGTCTGTATAACCCATCACATAACCCCTCCCCAGAAACCACATACGGGAGGGGGTACTATTTTCCTTTCCCTGGCAAAATACAGAGACAAATATTCCAGATAGCCCATTGCCAACAAGGTCTGGGCCACCTTATCAAGTCTGAGGCACTCTTGCATGGGTCTTTCATCCCTGGACCCATGAAATGTCTGTGTGGCTTTTTCAGCTTTTTATCTCTGTGCCTTTGTTTCTGCCATTCCACCTGCTTGAAACACTCTTGTTCTTTCCTCCTCTCATTGTATATCTGTGAAACTCATTCATAAATAGCTCATTCTTAAATAATCAACACTTACTGAGTCCTTACAGTGTGCCAGACACCGTGCTAAGCAATTTACATGAATTGTTTTATTTAATCCTCACAACACAATTTTATTAACCCCACTTTACAGGTGAGAAAATTGAATCATAAAGTTAGGGATACATAAGTTGAGGGTGGGAATGATGTCTTATTTGTCTTGCATCTGTTAAGCACTATGCAAATGCATTTGCGTCTTTCAGGCACTGAAATAAATAAAAAGAAAGGTAAAATTTGACTTCTGCCCTAATCAATCAAAAAAGGTTAAACATGTAAAGTGTCACCCAACTATTGGCAGAATCTCAATAGCCAAAGTGAATTGCTTTTTCTCCCAGTTTTAGAAAGCACGTTGTTTTCATCTGTATTAACCAACCACATATGCTATTCTTCCTTTTTAAAGTTATTTGCTTATTGTTACCGGTTAAAATTTGCGCCAGTGCCTTCCAGCCAAAGACTAACAGCAACACACTTGCAGTTGAACAGTTTGGGTTTATTACTTGTTACAGTGAGGGAGAACATACAGTATAGGTGTTACGGGCTGAATTGTATTCTCCTCCCCTCCCAATTCATATGTTGAATCTCTGACTCCCAGTATCTCTAAATGTGACTGTATTTGGAGATAGGTCCTTTAAATGGATGGTTAAGTTAAAATAAGGCCTTTATGGTGGACCCTAATCCATTATGACTGAGGTCCTTATAAGAAAAGGAGATTAGGACACAGACAACACAGAAGACAGACCATCTGCAAATCAAGGAGAGAGAGACCTTAGAACATTTAGCCTCCAGAACTGTGAGAAAATAAATTTCAGTTGTTTAAATCACCCAGTTTGTGATATTTTGTTGTGGCAGCCCAAGCAAACTAATACAATAAGAAACCATAGGGTGTCTCAGAAAAAGGGTGGAAAAAAGGGTTTATTATAAAATTTGGGCTTTGGTTGGATAATTTGGGGAAAAGCCTAAGGAAGTAGGAATTCGTTCTGTATTGAATGCTGTCAGAAAGCAAGGGCAATTTTATGACTGGGCATCTTAAATATCCATAGGGAGGTAGACTAAAGTGGGGATAAGGCTTTTGTGGGTGGCATGGTGACCTTGTTTTTGTCTGAGCTTAGACAAAATTATGAAGTGGCCATGTTTTGCCTCATGTTCTTAATATAACATGTTCTTAGTATAACATTGTTGGATGTTGATATTTTGTGAGATTGTTTATTTCCAACAGGAGAACATCATGGCCTACCTGTGAATACCAGGTCATCTTCTAGATGTCAGGGGATGCTTTTTGTTCTTTCTCATTTGTGACTACTTAATGCCATCTATCAGCTGTGTGACTTTAGGCAAGTTACTTTACCTGTCTGTACCTCAGTTCCCTCATTTACAATTGAGGAAAATGGGCCTAACCATTGGCTTTTTATGAGAACTAAATGAACAAATATATATATATATACACTGTGAGCTTCTTGAGGGCAGGGACAACGTGCATTGTCAGAGTAATCATAGCTAACTTTTATTGAGTGCTTTCAAAAGGCCAGGCACTGATGTTAACTGTAGTTACTCCAAGAAAACTTTTGAGGCCCCATCCCCACCTAGCCTAGGTGTCCTTCTCTGTGCTCCCATACCAGCTGTGTTTATCTTAATCACTACACTTAGTATATGATACTGACACTGTCTGCTTATGTGTTTTCTTCTTTTTCTCCACTCATTTATGGAGAGGAGAGCGGGTACTTTCATATCTGAGCACAGTGCCCAGCACAACAGGTGCACTCTATAAAAAACACTGATTGAATTTTCACCACATTCATTGCTTTGTCTAGGGTGGAACTCAGGTCAGGCCTGTATTAGCCTCCATCATCCTTTCCCTGGGGTTTTATTGACTAGAAAGGTAACAGGGGATCTCTAATAGAGCTATCCTCCCTGTAAGACAGATTTAAAGGCAAGAATCACTGTGAGACATCAGTGAAAAAAAGGTGCCATTTGGGAACAACTATCCCTGCTATTTAACAGCCAATAGTAGCATATCCATTAGAGCAAAGTAGGGGTAATGAAGGAGTATGAGACTAGGACCTAGAATCTTGGGTTTTGGCCTTAATTCAAAAGTTTGACATAAACTGTGTGATGTTTAGTAAACCACCAAACCTCTCTGAAGCTTAGTTTATCCATGGGGGGAAATGGGAAACATAATATCTTTCTTCACTGGCTAGTAAAGCTTGATATCAAAGGTTAAAGAGAGTTTACTAGAGTGTCTATTTGGGAAAAGCATTTAACCATTTCATTGCCTTTATGTTATGTGCCTAGATGATTCTTAGCCCCTAAAACTGGTCTTGCAAAATCGCCACAGCCTTTCAGATGCCAACAAAGAACCAAGGGTATTGTAGTTTTCAGCCTGCTGTATCACCTTTCTAATAGCCCCATAACTCAGCCCGTTCCCAGTGAGGGCAGATATAGTTATCTGGAAATTTCTAAGGCATAGGAAATGCTGCCATTCTGGAGATGGATCAAGAAAGTTTCTTTCCATCGTGCTGAGGCCAGACACAGGATGTCTTTCAACCCAAACTTATGTTTTATCTTAGCCCAGAAGGATAAAAGAAGGCAAATGACAGAAATAACATTATTAAGGTATCATATACATATGCATGTACAAGGGAGGAAACTACCATATTATTTTTCATATAATGTACCACCATTGTGCCCAGAGACTATATAGTAATCATAATAATGGTCTCTGGCTGGGACTTTATGATGCTTTTCCCTGGTGAATTCCAAAGAATGGCCCAAAGGAACTCAGGAAGTCCAGATTTGAGAGGTCAATGAATTAAAACCAGCATCAGCTGTTCCTCTTGTTTGAGGGGCAACACCAGCATGTTGAAGGCTCCCATTAAATACGATGGAACTGACAAGTTGTCTCAATACTCCTCTCTTTTGTCCTAAACAGAATTAGAAAACTATAGCTCTTACTCTCCAGTCAGTAGACAGATGTCTCATTTTTTCTCCTTTCAGCAACCCTTGGAGGGGGTATTCAGCTAGTGTTTGGTTTAGGCCCTGTATTAGAGTTCAGGAGGAGAAAACAAAGACAATTAAAGGCACTTTCTTCCCCTCAAGAAGCCTATAGGCTAGTGAGGGAGATGGAAACACAGGAAGGCAACACTCTCAAGTTGTGCAGACTGAGGGCTGAGAGAGAGGTGAGAACAAGTCAAGGTTTCAGAGTACCAAAGGAGTTGCACCAGGTGTGGTGGCCCTCAGGGAGAAGTATAACTGTCCTAGGCAGTGAGGAGAAAAGCATATCAAGCATGGGTAAAAACATGAACTGAGGAAGGGAAGTGCTGAGGCAGGATGGTGAGAAATGTATGTGGAAGTCAGTGACATGCCCAGCATGGCTGCAGCTGAGGACTCAGGAGCAAGCAAAATTTGGAGTTGAGTTGGGCCAGACTGAGAAGGCTTTGGAACGCTCAGATATTTTACCCTTAAATTCTTTCTCTCTACTCTATAAATGTGGAAAAGAAAGATCATGGCCACATGCTAGATAAGTGACTAAGGCAATAACTCTTGGGGTTTGGATGGTAGCAATGATGAACATTTATGATTTATGATGTACTTTCACATGCATCATGCCTTCTGTTTACGACAATCTATTCAAAATACCCCACAGCAGACATTCCCCTCCCTTCTGCTTCCTTGAAGGCTTATAACAAACAAACAAACAAACATAGCTTGTTGATTGAGCTCATTGTCCTATGGAGTGGAACTGAGTTGCTGAGAAATGATGACAACAATTAGGCCCACAAATTGAGACCAGAACAAAATGCTGGTTGTAATCCAGAGTGGCTGGGGCATCCTGCCCCCATGTTCCTAACATACTCAAGTATCTTGGCTGCTGTGTTTAAAGCCAGTCAGGGCAGGGACAGCTCCTGTCACCTGAGTACTTCCCCTCTCATGTAGAGCTTTTGAAATATACTGAGATAGGCTGAGTTACTCAGTTAGGGAACTGATATCTGGAGAAAGCCATCTCTATCTTCAGCTGCCAACAGCCATTGGAGAAGCTCTAGATGAAGCCAGGTTCAACAGTCCAGCACACAGGGCCTTGTTACACGGTTCTGCCCTCGAGCCAAAGTTGCCTGTGACTTTGGCAGCACTGATCAAGGTAGGAGTGGCGGTGGGGATGGTGAGGAAGTGTGTCCAGACTCAGAACAGGACCATGGACAGAGATCAGCAGCCCTCTAACCGATGTTACAGTGAAGTACAGCCTTCCATTCATGTGGCTGCATGCCTGGGTGACACTGCAGTTCTGTGGATAATGTATGGAGTGAGTGGGTTTGGGCCTTCTGGGTTGGGCACCGCCAGAGCACCCTGCATAGTGTGAGCATTTTCTCCGACACAGACTCATAGGCCTTATTCAGTGTGGAAGGTATGCTAAATGTGCATTGTTGAAAATTGCAATGTAGTCTAATGGTTTGAAAAGTAGTCCAAAATGAAGAGACACAGACAGACAGAGCTCAATCAGCTTTAGTAATATCTAGTCCAGGATTTCTTGGACATAGTAACCTCTGCTCCTTTAAAGAAAGGACCTCAAATAATTACTCTTCATGTAAAATCCAATATCTCAGAGTGTTCCCCATTTCTCCACCACCATCGACCCAGGTAAAGGAAAAGAGGGTAAGTTTATTGTAGTGGAAAAACACTAGACATGGAAACAAATGGCCTTGGGTTCTGCCTCTTACTAATGTGATTCTGAACAGTTGACTGAGTTTTTTCAAAGTCATAGTCTTCTAATCCGCAAAAAGGGGCCAATAGCAATAATCTCTACCACACACAGAGAGAATGTGTGAGAGGTTCACAAGTTAAGGTGTATGAAAAACCCTGGCGAAAGACTTGTATATAGAGGCATATAATAAATGTGTCTGTTCATGTATGTATTCCAGAAGTTTATGAAATATCCTATCCTGCAGGAAGACTTGCCTAAGTCATTGATGGAGGTATGTTTTCTTCTTTCTATACTAGCAGTTCCTATGATATTCTCCTTTTTACCCTGTTAACAGCTGCGACTCCTGCTGATGTTGATAATGTTGGTGATAGTGATAGTGTAATGTGGAGAATAATGACGGGCTGAGATCATGGAATACATAATATAGGTAAAAAAGAGAGTGAGAGAAGAATACTTTACGAAGAAAACAGGGGCTCTGGCTGTTTTGAGGTCTGACCTTCCCTGAACTAGCCTCTTTAGGCCCACCTACATGAGCATTCATGCCAAATCTGTAAGAACACTGCACTAGGGGATATGTAGCAAAATGTGTCTGCCCAGAATGAAGGGTGTATTTCAAGAGTGAATGCAGAACAAAGAAGGAACAGAGATGTTTCCATTCATCGAAGACAAAAGCTTCCTGAGCAACCTTTTTGGCTATATACATACCAACCTATTGGCGTCTAGGGAATGTGAAGTCAATGTACGCCTAGTGTGGCTATTTGTTCAGAACAGTGCATAAGTGTCTTCAGCTTTGTTAAATAACACATGGACATTCTTCATTTTATATCTCCATGTCTTTGCCCATGCTGTTCCCTCAGCCTGGAATGCCTTATCTCTGCCTTCATACATCAAAATCCTTCTCTTCCTTTAAGGTCCAGTTGAAATGTCATAACGTTTCTAAGGTCTTTCTTTAATCCCCCTGTATTATTTTCCTAGGGCTGCTGCAACACATTGTTACAAACTTGGCTCTAGAGCCCAGAAGTCTGAAATCAAGGTGTCAGCAGGACCACACTCCTTCCAAGAGCTCCAGGAAAGAATCCTTCCTTACCCTCTTCCAGTTTCTGGTGGCTTCTGACATTCTTTGGCTGGTGGTGGCATAACTACAACCTCTGCCTCCATCTTTGCATGACCTTCTTCCCTATGTCTCTGTATTTCTCATATTCTTATATGGGTGCTTGTCATGGATTCAGCTCATATTGTGTTAATCTAGGATGATTTCATCTCAAGATCTGTCACTTAATTACATCTGCCAAGACCCTTTTTCCAAATAAGTTTGCATCCACAGGTATTGAGATTGGGACTTGAACACATCTTTTTGGGAATCACCATTTAACCCACTACATCTTTCCAGACCAAATTCATAATTCCCCATATTTTTACCTTACACAGCACATATTTTTGCTCATAAGAACTTAACTTTACTCTTTCTTCTTCTTCTATATTATAGGTGTTTGAATAAAAGTCTATCTCTCTGACTAGAAAACAAATTCTTTAAAAGCAAAAACCATGCCTTATTCACCTCTGTGAAACTCATTGCTTACCTTAGTGCCTGACATATAGTAGGTGCTTAATTCATTATTTTTGAAATAAAAAATGACTGATTTACTTTCCAATTACAGAATAGAGAGACAGCTGTCAAAGGCAGACTATGAGCAACAATGTACTACCTAACCATCAGAGTTATGATGTAGAATAAATGCCTGCCTCTGAGTAAGTATTGGCTCCCCTATCACCAAGAGGCAATTGTAACTCCCTGTGGTATTATAGTCCAAACAGCAATAGTTTCCTGAGAATCCTCAAGTCAAGCCATCCTGCCTCCCAACCTTATTTACTGATTTACTCAAGTAGCTATCCATTCATTCAAGTAACTGAGCTCCTATATGCCAATTAACTGAGACCCTATACGCTAGGCATGGTAGATGAATAAATCTATAAGGTATAGATATTGTCCTTTATGAGCTTGGAGTTATCCAAAAAAGAAAGGCATACACACACACCTTATATTTAAGGGGTCAGATATGATAATCTGACTGTAGGTGTAACTGGTGGACTACTGCCAGGAAAAGTTAGAGAGCCTATTGCCTCAATAGAACTTAGAACCATGACATTGGTCAGGGAAGCCTGCCACTTTTTTTTTTTATACACCCATGTTCTTTGGGCTTCCTCTGATACAACACTAATTACTCAGGGCACATATTCTCTACCCATTTTATAGATCAGAATAAAACATTCCTGTTTGCCAAATTCTGTCTAATCATCAACTCTTTAAACACAAGAGCAACTCAACTTTTCATTTTGTATTGAAACTCTAGGAGGTTAAGGCAGAGTACCAGGAGGTTTATTTGTATAATATCTTCCAGACACACACCACCCCACTCCAAGCCCCAGAAGACACTGTGAATAGGACTTTGAAACTGACAATTGGGGTCCCAAGTGCTGGAATTAAGATGCTTAAATAAAGGAGGAGAATTAAAGGCTGCCTGAAACTCTCAGAATGAAGTGGGGTATGGTGGAGTGAGAAAGGGAGAGTTGAAGGATATATGTCCCCATTTCAGGCCCAGGGACTAAAAGGCAAATAGTTAAGAACAGGATGGGTGGAGAGGTGCAGGAAAATAGTCCTGCCCACATAGTCCCCTATATAAACTGATGAAAAGCTGTTGTGGGAATGAGGGGATGGAGTGAAGAGTCACAGCACCAAACTAGGTGGGGAGGGATTGGAGCCAGGTGGTTGAAAACTCTGACTAAAACTGAATTCTTGAGCTGTGGTTTTGGCCCAGGAGACTTACAGTATTACCAAAGCACACGTGTATGGTGCTTTACAATTTATAAAGTTATTTCACAACTACTGTCCCATAGCCTTTAAAGGCTGGAAAGAATTGTTAAACCTATACCCTCACGCAATGCCAGAATTCTATGCTAACCATTTCATTTGCTTCTCATACTATCTTAGTGAAATACCTAGTGTGGATAAAATGATCACTATTATTATACTTACCACTTAACAGAGGAGGAAGCAAGCCAAGATAGGCAAGTGACTTGGCTGGCCCCAGTCACACAACTGGAAAGTGGTGGAGTTGAGTCTTTACTAGAAGTACTGAACTACTTGCTTGTCCCCAAAAGCTGCGTGTTCTTTCATGTGTCTGTGCTTTTGCACAAGTTCGCTTTTCTGCTCGAAATGTCCTTTCCTCTTTCTCTGGTGATCTGCAGCTTACCTGTCAAGACCTAGCTTGAATATCACCTTTTCACTGAAGCTTCCCCTGACTTCTTACCCTCCCAAGAAGAATGAGTGGCTATTTTCTTTGGATTCTTATGACATCTTGTGTGGTATAAGTCTTGATTAAAGCACTGATCTTTATGTATTATAAGTATTTGAGCATGTGTCTGCTCCCATATTGGACTGAGAATTACTAGTTCCCTCAGGGTAAGGAACCTTGCTTGCTTCTTTTTTTTTTCTTTAATTTTAAAGATGTGGAGTACAATTCAGGGTTAGGTATACAAATGGCCATGTACAGGTAAAGTTTGGGCCTCACTTTGGTCCCCACTTCACCTGGTTTGAGATCAGGTACCCTTATTGATGAAGTGTGTCCTCCATTTCCTCCCCTGGCAGTTTCCCACTACTGCCAATCCCTTTCTTATAGTATTATGATAATTGTTCAGGGTCCGCCAATGAGTGAGAACATGTGGTACTCAGTTCTTTGTTTCTGTGATAGAACACTGAGTCACCTAGGCATAGAGGGAACATACCTTAAAATAGTAAGCGCCATCTATGATAAACCCACAGCCAACATATTGCTAAATGGATAAAAATTGAAAGCATTTCCCCTGAAAACCAAAACAAGACAAGGCTGCCCACTTTCACCCCTCCTGTTCAACACAGTGTTGGAAGTCCTAGTTAGAGCAATCAGTCAAGAGAAGGAAATCAGGGGTATAGAAAAAAAGGAAGTCAAGTTATCCCTCTTTGCTGAATATATGATTCTATACCTCAAAAATCCAAGAGAATCTGTTAAAAACCTTCTTGCACTGATAAAGGACTTTGGCAAGGCCTTAGGGTACAAAATCAACACGCAAATAACAGTCACATTCTTATACACCAACAATGGACAGGCAGAGAGTCAAACAAAAAGCACAATTCCATTCACAATAGCCACCAAAAAAAAAAAAAAAAAAAGAAAGAAAGAAAGAAAGAAAAAGAAAGACCTTGGTATCTTTCTAACCAGAGAAGCGAAAGACCTTATGAACGAGAACTACCAAACACTTCTTAAAGAAACCAAAGATGACACTAACAAGGAAAAATATTCCATGCTCATGGACTGGAAAAATCAACACTGTTAAGATGGCCATCCTACCCAAGGTAATCTACAGATTTCGTGCAATACACATTAAATTATCAGTACTAATCTTCTCAGACCTGAAAACGACAATACAGAAATTCATATGGAAACATAAATGACCATGAATAGCTAAAACAATCCTCAGCAAAAGAAACAGACTCTAAACTTTATTATAAGGTTACAATAATCAAAACAGCCTGTCCCAGGTACTTACATTTGAATAATAAAATGTCTAAGTAGGTGAATGAACTGAAGATTGGATGCACACTCTTACATCAGCTATGGCCCCACAGATGAGTGTTCCTAAGAAATGTCCTCAAATGATAGTGGGTTCTTTCTTAACCCTGGTTCAGTCAACAAGTTCATCAAAATCCCGATGAACCTAACCAGTTGCCAGGTTCCTTGTTCAATACAAGAACACCTTGACCAGGATCATTGTCTCTGCAAGAAGTTCATTCAGTTTCATGGTTGGCGTGATCCTGAAGACAATCTGAAGATGCCCTCATGTCCCCCTGCTTGAACTCAGATGGCCCTATAGATAGAGATGTCTGGAGGATAAACAGGAAGAAAGAAAAGAAGAGTAAGGAGGAAAAGAAAAAGGAAACAAGAAGGGAGAGATGAGAGGGAGAGAAAAAGCCAGAAGAGAGGGAATAACAGAAAGGCAGATGTACTCCCTTAAATGAAATGGTAGATAGACATTGTCGGAGTTGGAAGATCACAGCTAACTGGCACTATCCTCACATAAAATAGTATCAATGGAGTTTTTCTCAACAACATGCTGGGTGGCTTTGTCTTGTCTACATATTCTTTTGAACACATGGTTTCTGAACACTTGGCTTCTGAACTCTCAGCTCCACATAATCTCCCATGAAAGCCAGATCCACTGTTTCCTTGCTTTGCAGTAGTCACTGAACATTGCCTTTTCTCAGAAATCAGAATTTTCTTCCTTTGTAATTTGGTCATTCTGACATGTTTTCACCTTTGTCTACCTAATCAGCTAGAATTTAAAGCTCTAAGATACTAATTTTCATAAACACATTTGCAACCCATCAAAGTTGGCTAAAAACACATTTCTGTAAAGAGAAATTCTAATTGTCAAATTCTTTATTGACTTCCATTGTAAAGTTGAAGGCGTGTTCCCATGGAAACTGTCCCCACAACAAGCTGAATCCAAAGCTTTTGGTGAAGAAGGGTCAACTATGCTGTGCTAGCAATGACTGGGCAAGACTGGGCAGTGTGTGAAATAATGTACATGAAAGCAAAATGCTATATAAATAGAAGATAGTACTAGTAGTAGCAGCAGGACAAGCATCCACTCTATATTATCATCACCTGGAACAATCCCTGATATATGGTAGATGCTCAGTAAGTATTGTTGAATGAATGAATGTTTTTTCCTCTGACTGTAAAACTAATTTCTCTGCCTCAACTTCCTTCACCTGGCTAAATCCTTCACAGTCTCCAGAATGCAACTGAAATATTATTTCCTCAAGGAAGCTTTCTTTTGCTTTATCCTTGGTAGCAGCCTCCTATCATATTTTGTCTCGGCAGCCTACAGTTCCTCTGTAGAGCACAATTAAATAAAATCATGTAATTTCTTGTTTATATGTCTGCACCCCTCAAGACAGAAACTCCATGAGGGCAGAGATTGCATTGGGTTCACTTCTAAATGCCTTGAATTGGGTCTGACACATGATAGGTGCTTAGTAAATAACCTATATATAGATTATGGAATACAAATTGTGCCAGTTATGGGATGGATCAGGGAGTCTCAGTTTAAGCATATATTGTTAAGCATAGGATTTAGACATGTCTAGAGGACTTATGGAGTGGCCTTTTAAGGGATCTATTTAGATGATGGATTGAGAAAGCTTCTGGGAAAGAATCCAGTGAGAAAAAAAGCAAGTAGAGGCCCACAAGGTGAAATAAACAGCAGTGAACAGCATGAGCAAGAAAGGTAAAACTCAATAGAGTACTGGTTGCAGTGTCTACCATTCAGTTTGTTCTTTGACCCAGATCTTGGGACATTAAAAGCTGAGGGTTTAAAAAAATTTATTAAGATAAAAAAAACCCAAAGAATATTATATGAGGCAGAAAAATATTTTGTTATAGCTGGGGCATGCAATAAAATTTGGTTGCCTCTTTAAAAAAAAAAAAGCTAAGTTTTAAAGAGAGAGTGACAGAAGGAAAAACAATGAAAGCTCTTCCATAAAAAACAGAGCAGATATAAGAAACATGAAGCAGCCCTACTTTGGGAGCTTTTTTATTTAATGTAGCCTGAAAATGAAGGCATAACCTGGCTCAAAAGAAGATCCATGATGCAGACAATAAAACCCTTAATATTAGCTTCCGGTGCCAGCACCATCTCTGATATACATTGATGATGATAACAGTGGCCACAGCAGTGAGAACTGCAGCTCTGGAACACCAGAGACCTGCACCTCAGCACTAGAGGGAAGAAAATGGCAGAAGACAACTTCAGCTGAGAGAACTGTGCTTGTGAACACATCTTCTGACAATGCTTGGAAAGAATTAGGTTATAATATTCTAATCCTCATCTGGTAATTGGTAATTTATTTTATAGAATAAAACTTTGCCAAGTTAAATATATTTTCTCTCTTTCCGTAATCACCAGGACCATCTAGCCTCAGCTGCCCCGGTAACTCCAGCAGTTTTCAGCAATATTCACATCTCTCTCTTTTCATACTTTCAATTTGTTATGTTATTTTTAGTTAAAAATAAGTTTTATTGAGATATAATTCACATACCAAACAATTCACCATTTTAATGTGTACAATTCAATGGTTTTTATTATATGCACAGAGTGGTACAACAATTGCTGCTATCAATTTTAGAACACTGTCATCACTCCCAAAAGTGAACTATAATTGAGAATCCAGAAAAAAAATACATTGATGTTCACGTGGTTTTCAACAAGGGCACCAAAACAATTCAATGAAGGAAAGAATAGTGTTCTCAACACTCCCAAAAGAAACAAAAAAACTTGTACCCATCAGCAGTAACTTTCCATTTACCCTCAACCCCTCCCCCTCAAGCCTAGGCAACTACTAATCCACTTTCTGAATCTATAGATTTGCCTATTCTGGACATTTCATATAAACAGATCATACAGTATTGAAATCGCCTTCTTTCACTACTTACCATAATGCTTTCAATGTTCATCCATGTTGTATCCTGTATCAGTACGACATTCCTTTTTAAATAATAAATAATATTCCACTGTATGGACACACTACATTTTATTTATCAATTCATCATTTGATGGACATTTGCATTGTCTGCACTTTTTAGCTACTAAAATAATGCTGTCATGAACATTAGTGTACACATTTTTGTTTTCAGTTATCTTGTATATATATCTGGGAGTGGAATTTCTGAATTACATGAAAATTCTGTTTTGCATTTGGAGTAACTGTCAGGCTGTTTTCCAAAGATGCTGCACCATTTTACACTCCTACTAACAACATATGAGCATTCCAATTTCTCCACATCCTACCAACACTTGTTATTATCTTTTTTATTTATAGCCATGTTAGTGAGTGTGAAATGGTAGATCATTGTGGTTCTGATTGCATTTCTCTAATGGCTAATGATATTGAGCATCTTTTAATGGACTTATTGGCCATTTGTGGATATTCTTTGGAAAAGTGTTTATTCAGATCCTTTTCCCCATTTTTAATTGGGTTATATATCTTTTTATTACTGAGTTATAAGAGTTCTCTACATATTCTACATAAAATCCTTCCACAAAAATGTGATTTGTCATTGTATTCTCCCATTATTTGAAGTGTCATTTCACTTTCTTGACACACAAAAGATTTTATTTTTTATGAAGTCTAATTTGTCTATTTTTGCTTTCATCCCTTGTGCTTTTTGATGTTACGTCTAATCCCAAATCACAGACTTATTTGTATGTTTTCTTCTAATAGTTTTATAATTTAAGCACTTAAATTTGTCTTTGATCAATTCTGACATAATGTTTTTACATGGTGTGAGGTAGGTATTCAAACTCATTATTTTGCAGATGAATAACCAGTTGTCCCAGCACTACGTGTTAACACTATTCTTTCCTTCATTTAATTGTTTTGGTGCCCTTGTTGAAAACCATGTGAACATCAATGTATTTTTTTCTGGATTCTCAATTATAGTCCACTGATTTGTATTTCTAGCCTTAAGCCAGTGCCACACTGTCTTGATTACCATACCTATGTAGTAAGTTTTGAAATTGGGAAGTGTGAGTCTTTCAATTATTTTCTTTCAAAAGAATATTTTTGATAATTTTGGTGCATTGAATTTCCATATGAATTTTAGGAACAGTTTGTCAATTTATATAAATAATCAAATTGGTATTTTCATAGAGACCTACAGATCAATTGGGGGAGTATTGTCATTTTAGCAATATTAAATCTCTCAATCCATAAAGGCATAAGATGTCTTTTCATTTATCTAGGTCTTCTTTCATTTTTTATAACAATGTTTTGTGGTTTTCAGAATATACATTTTACACTTCTTTTGTTAAATTTGTTCCTAAGTACTTTATTTTTTGGTGCTATTATAAAGGGAATTGTTTTCTTAATTACATTTTTGGATTGTTCATTGCTAGCATATAAAAATACCAGTGATTTTTGCTTGTTGATATTGCATCTTACAGCTTTCCTGAATTTTTTTTATTACCTCTAATAGGTTCTGTGTGTGTGTGTGTGTGTGTGTGTGTGTGTGTGTGTGTGTGTATTCTTTAGAAAATTGGGGATATAAGATCATGTTATCTGTGAATAGAGGTAGTGTTATTTCTTCTTTTCCAATTTAGATGGTTTTTATTTCTCTTTCTTGCCTAATTGCTCTGGCTAGAACTTCTATTACAATGTTGAATAGAGGTGGTGAAAGTGTGCATCTTCGTCTTGTTCCTGATCTTAGGGGAAACGTTTTCAGATTTTCACCATTGAGAATGATGTTAGTTTTTCATACATGGCCTTTATAAATGTTGAAAAAGATCCCTTATATTCCTAGTATATTGAATGTTTTTGTCGTGATAAGGTCCTAGATTTTGTCAAATGCTTTTTTTTTGTATCAACTGAGATGAAAAAAAATTCAATAAATACAAGAAAATAAACACTTTTTAAAGAAAGAAAAAAGAAACACTACTTGCTATAAGAGCAAGCACACACAACAACCTAAGTCACTCAGCAGACACATTCTTGTGGGTCTTTTTGCTTTCAAACCTTCCATTATGCACACACAAAAAAAGAAAAATAAGAAGAATAAAAACAGAAAAAATATAATCAATATAATCAGTGTGGTAGATATTAAGTATCTTAAAGACCTTGGTGTTTTAGCTATTATAAGTAGAATTCTGTTCTCCCTAGAATGAAGGCAAAACTTATATGATACAAACATTTCTAAATCAACAAAAAACAGGACCTATCACCATACACAAAAATCAAATCCAAGTGGATCAAAGACCTAAACGCAAAATCTCAAACTATAAGAATCTTAGAAAATGCAGGAGACGCCCTTTCAGAAATTGGAATAGGCAACCAATTCCTGATCAAAACCCCAAATGCCCATGACATAAGAGATAAGGTAGACAAGTGGGACCTCATCAAACTGAAAAGCTTCTGCAAAGCAAAAGAAACCACCAAGAGAGTGAGGAGATAGCCCACAGAATGGGAAAAATATTTGCCAGCTGTATATCTGACAAACGCCTAACATCCAGGATCTACAAGGAACTCAAACGTGCCAAAAGGAAAAACATACCAAACAACCCTATTAAAAAGTGGGCATAAGATATAAATAGACACTTCTCAGAATAAGACATAAGAGCAGCCAACAGATACATGAAAAAATTATCAGGCTCACTAATAATCAAATAAATGCAAATCAAAACCACACTGAGATACCACCTCACTTCGATCAGGATGGCCATCGTTAATAGTTCAAAAACAACAGATGCTGGAGAGGATGTGGAGAAAAGGGAACGCTTCTACACTGTTGGTGAGAGTGTAAATTAGTACAACCTGTGTGGAAAACAGTGTGGCGATTTCTAAAAGATCTAAAAACTGACCTTCCATATGACTCAGCAATACCCCTTCTGAGAATATACACGAGGAACTCAAATCATTCTAAAAAAAAAGGTACCTGAACACACATGTTTATTTCAGCACTATTTGCAATAGCAAAAACATGGAACCAACCGTGCTGCCCATCGAAACTGGACTGGATAAAAAGAATGTGGCATATACATATGATGGAATATTACACAGTCATAAAAAACAGACAAAATTATGGACTTCACAGTAATTTGGATGGATTTAGAGTATAATACTGAGTGATCTAACACAGAAACAAAGAACTGAGTACTATGTGTTCTCACGCATAAGTGGACCCTAAACATTTATCATAATATTACAAGAAGGATTGGCAGTAGCAAGACACTGCCAGGGAAGGGAGGGGGCACAAAACATCTGTAAGGGTACCTCATCCTAAACCTGGTGGTGGGACCAATGGGAGGCCCAAACTTCATCTGTACGATGACCACTTATTTACCTAATCCTGAATTGTACCCCACATCATTTAAATAAACAAACAAACAAATATGCCAATATGCCCCCTCTACCTATCTATCCTATAGGCACTTCAAACTGAACTTGTTACCTTACATGCAATTCCATTCTGTCCCTTGGAAATCTCAGTCATCTTTGCCTTTTTCATCTCCTTCATCTGTCTTCCTCAGAAATCTCTCTTGAATATGTTTCTCTTTGTTTTGTTCCTACTGCCAGTACTCTAGGTCAAACTCTCATTCTGGACATTTTTGTTGACCCTATTTAATTTTCCATATCACAGCTGGTGTAATCTTTTAAAAAAATACAAAATTGACTCAATTATTTCCTTGCTGAAAACCCATTAATGGCATCTCAATCCTACAGGAAAAGCCTCCTCTGATCCATTCTTTCAGCCTCATTGCCTACCACTTAATTCACACACATGTACCCTCCAACTATATTGACCATCTTAAAATTTCCCTACTATGCCATACTTAGTCATACCTCTGCTTTTGCACATTTTATTCTTTTTTCTTGGACTGTCTTTCCCACTTTCTCTGACTGGCAAGCTCCTATATACACATTAGTCCAATTCATAAGTCAGTGCCTTTGTGAGGACTTTCCTGTCTTCCTAAAGCAGAGGTAGTCAATATATCTTCTATGTTGTATACATAGCATTATAATTGCTTTTTTTTTTTTTAACATCTCTTGGTACGTAACTAAATTTAAGTTAGGGATTAGGTCTGGGTTGGAATCATCTTTATATCCCTAGTCCCTAGCAAAGCATTTGATATGAAGCAGGCATTCAGAAATAATTGTCAATGATTGATCCTCTTAACTATTGAGGCTTTCAGCAAAGTCACACCAGCAAATGGATAGAAACCTTATATAAACCTGGATTCAGATGCCCACAGTGATGAATCTTGGTTTTACTACCAGAAAGCTTCTTATATAGAAAAAGAGGGAATATTTTCTACCATTAGATAAATTCACTTTTGAGAAGACTTTAAAAATATATGAAAAAAGAATATTACTCTTCCTCTTCAAGTGTACAAATAGGAAATTGAAGATAAAAACTGAATTCTTTGCATAAAATATTTTTAGTTTTTTGGATGGAAAGGGACTTGAATTTTATTGAAATTATAGTTACTACACATATTCTTAGCACTAAGAAAACAATTTGAAAGTTCATATTTATGTCTTGTTAAAATAATTATATATGTTTTAGCAAAGGAAAAGTTTCCAGAATAAGTTAATTGTTTTTGTTAACATAAAACACCTTAATTCTCTTTTAAATACAGTCTGGCAAAAAAATAATTCACTATATTCATGATGAACCTACTGAACAGTAGATAACTTGTCTCCCAATAATCTCACAAATATCTACTTCAATTAGCTTTGGCAAATAAAAAATGTCATTATTTAGTTTCCTTATGTAGATGCAAAATTAATCTAAAAAAGTTTTAAAAAATGAGTCATTGCTTTAAAGTGTATTAGTGTGTACCTTCTAAATTGAAGTCTACATCTACTGCTGAGTTGAAGAAACTGCATTAAGGCTATAGCAAACAAGAAAGAACTTTTCCAAGAAAAATGTCAGGGATGTTGTAGTTAATAATCTGACTCATGAGTCAAATAGAGGGTTGGTCTCGATGACCTCTAATTTCCCTTTCAGTGCCAATACTTTAGTTCTATGAAATCAAGTCTTTCTAACCTGTGATTTAAATATATTTACTTTAAATAAAATCTGCCTTACCACAAAGCATGTTTGTTAATCAAATCACATTTTCAATGCCTTTCATTACAAAACCAGAAAAGGGATCAAATGACAAATATAAAAGCACACACTCAAGAATGCAGAACTCTTAAAATGACGGAGTTAAAGGGAGAAAAGCAGGTCATTTCCTGATACAGTGTTAAAAACAATCCTCAGTACAAATAAAAAAGTACAAAGAGTACCCTGCATTGGAAAACTGAGCATCAGATCAGAAACTAAATACTTCTGGTAAATATCCTTTTGAAACAAAAATTATTGGTCTCTTTTTATTTAATCAAGGATTTTTTGACTGTTACAATTTAAAGTCACAATATCTATTAATATAATCAGGATATATTTTTCTTTAAAGATCATTCTTTATCTCATTATTTACTTTAGGGCCAATTTCCTACATGGTGGCTTTCTTTCAGGTGTAGAAAACCTCAACAAGGCTTTGAGAGGAATATAACATAGTTAGTCAAGGTCACTGGCTCTGGTATCAATCAGTCTTGCGGAGTCAGATCCCTTATGACATTAGGCAAGCTCCTTAAATTAACTGGAGCTGTTTCACCAGCTATAAAATGGATTGTCATAGCAATTCAGTGAAATAACTTTTTATAAATAATGTGACCAGAATTGTTATTATTAGGGTACAGACCACAAGTGATCATTAATATCCAGAGCTGTTTGAGTTTGTTACCATGTAGAGCTTTTTCAATTAAGAACATCTCCATTTAAAAAAAAACTTTCCATATAACTTTGTTTATTGTTCTTATACAAAGAAACAAAAAAGAGCAGAGACTTTTAAAGATCACAAATGCCATCTAGACATTTGCTGGAAATTTTAACTATCCACTTAGATCTACAAACTTAATTTTACTCTATGATTGATTTTTCACTATGGGAGGAGGAAAGATGGCCTTTTCATTTTACTTAACAAAAATAGAAAACAGAATTTAAAAACTGGGTTTAAGTTGTAACCAGTAAAACAGCTGATTGAGTCACTGAGTAAGTATATATTTATCTAGTGACTTTATGTGAAAAATCCAAGGCAAATTCTTACCATAGAGGACCCAGATGAGGAAGATGCCCTTTACGTTTTTAAGGAACTTACAGTGAAATAGGCATGAGATAAGAAAACAAATTGCAAATAGATGAGCACAAAGTGTGGTCCATTTCTCCTAATGTCTTGAAACATTATTCATTGATATAGCAAAGCTTACTTATTTATTTAAAATGTTAATCCATATGTCCTAACTGAAAATCCAGTATCTTTATACACCGACTTTTTCTGAATGAAAACAGCTTAGGTTCACATTTAGTTCTCCATGCAAATTGGGAAGGGCAGTAAGTTCTAACATAGCTAAAAGTCTCACTTTTTGTAATGGTTTTCACCAGTTTCTCATGATGTTCTGCTATTACATGTTGTTATTGGTATTTCTTCAGAGAGCCAAGTGGGCTGCCATTTCTCTGGCAGGCTCAGTCTGCCTCTTTGAATCAAATTGGGCAAATTAACAAGTTTCTAGTTCTCTGAATGATGTAATGGAGGTGGTGATTTATGATGGTAAGGACAAAGACAGCATTGGAAATCTGGGTTTAAGCACTAGGTCTACTACTAACCAGTTATGTGACCTTAAGAGAGACATTTCCCTCTCTGTGTCTTCATTTCCTCATCTATAAAAATGGGGATAGTAATATCACTCTCACAGAGTTGGTGTGAGGCTGAAATTGTGAAAGTGCTTCATAATCTACACAATTGTGTGAGTGTAAGTGGGATTGGGGGTTTCGTTTTTGACAGCAAGATAGTCTTCTCTAGCCCAAAATATTTAAAAGTTACTGGGTTTTCACCCCAGATTTATTGAGGTATAATTGATAAATAAAACTTGTATATATTTACAGTGTACAATGTGATATTTTGGTATATGTATACATTGTGAAATGATTACCACAATTGAGCTAATTTATCACCTAAGATAGCTATCCTTTACTTGGTGTGATGAGAACATCTATGATTTATGCTGTTAGCAATTATCAAGTATACAATACATTTTAAACTATAGTCACCATGCTGTACATTAGATCTCTAAAACTTATTCTTTCTGATAAATGGAAATTTTGCACCATTTGACCAACATCTTCCCATTTTCCCTGCTCTTTATCCTCTGGCAATTGTCATTCTACTCTCTGCTTCTATGAGTTCAACTCTTTTAGATTCCACATATACATGATCTGTTTTTCCCTCTTTAACTTTGTAATTTTAAAAGAGTTCTGGAATTCTTGAATGTGCTTTTAAATTTCTCATGTGGTATTGTCTTTCTGTGTCTGGCTTATTTCTTTTTTTAAATAGTGTGATCTTGTTTTATTTAAAATATCAATTATTTTTATAAAAAATGATTCTGGACATATACCAAAATAGTAACAGTTCTTATCTCTGACTGATTGAACAATTTATGATTTTTCATTTTTGGTTATATATATTTTTCTGATTTAATAAATGCATTTGTACAAATTATACATGTTAATATCCCCAAATAAAAAGATCTATCATTTTCAACAGAAAAAGCTGGTTTATTTATCTTTTGTTTGAGTCCATAGCATCTTTGTTATTTTTTCATTTCCCATGCATGTCTGTACTCCTCAATTTGATTCAAAGCTTCTTGAGGACAGGGCAATTGCACATTCATTATCCCTCATGGCAGCTGGTTTGATTGGTTTGATTTTAAATTACCTTGTCTTTCATCCAGTGCTGAATTCATGGCCTCTGTTTGATTTTATCTCTTGTTCATATAATATCCTAAAATGATGGGTACATGAAGTTTCATCTATGACCTGCACTTAAACAAATTAGGCTGATTCATTTACTGGAGAATAATTATTCAACATGTTAACGATTAGCAAATTGAAACCCAATTATTTTTATTTACCCTGCTTGGTTGATTTAGTATAATGTCTTCCAGGTTCATCCATGTTGTTGCAAATTTCCTTTTTTTATGACTGAATAATATTTCATTGTGTGTATATATGTGTGTATATATATATATGCCATATTTTCTTTATCCATTTATCTATTGATGGACACTTAGGTTGATTCCATATTTTGGCTACTGTGAATAATGTTGCAATGAATGTGGGAGTGGAGATGTCTTTTAATATACTGATATCATTTCCTTCAGATATAATCCCATGAGTGGAATAGCTGGATCATATGGTAGTTCTATTTTTAAGTTTTTTGTTTGTTTGTTTGTTTTGAGTTGGAGTCTTACTCTGTTGCCCAGACTGGAGTGCAGTGGCCGCTCCCGGCAACTGCAGCCTCGACCTGCTGGGCTCCGGTGATCCTTCCACCTCAGCCTTCCAAGTAGCTGGAACTACAGGCGCGCGCTACCACGTCCGGCTAATTTTTTGATTTATTGTAGAGATGAGGTCTCACCAAGTTGCCCAGGTGGGTCTCGAACCCGTGGGCTCAGGCAATCCACTCACCTCAGCCTCCCAAGGCGCGGGATTACAGGCTGAGCCACTGAGCCCGGCTATTTTTAAGTTTTTGAGGAATCTTCATACTATTGTTTATAATGACTGTACTAATTTACATTCCCACCAACCATGTTCAAGTGTTTCCTTTTATTCACATTCTCATCAACACTTGTTACCTATCCTCTTTTTGTTAATAGCCGTTCTAACAGGTGTGAGGTGGTATATCATTGTGGTTTTAATTTGTATCTCCCTAATGATTAGTGATTAGCTAGCATTTACAGATTGCCTACTATGTGCCAGGCACTGTCTTAAATGCTTGACATGCATGATCTCATTTACTCTTCATAAGAATCTTCTAGAATAGGTACTATTATACCCATTTTACAGATAAGAAAACTGGAGCACAGATAAGTTAACTTGCTTAGGGTCACACGGTTAGAGGGCAAGGGAACCCAAACAACTAACAATCTCTCTGGCATATTTTTCCTTCTACAAACAAGAGTGACTACTGAAAACAATTTAAACTTTTAAATATGCCATTTAAGACCTTCCACGATCTAGCCCTAGCCTATCTCTTTAGCCTTGTTTCCTACAATTCATCTTCATGTATCTTACACTCCAGCAAACAGTTTGCTGAATATGTCACATGCGTTCCTCATTTGTTGGCCTTGTCTGTGATACCTTCTGTTTTGTCCCTTGCCATCTCAACAGGTCCAAATGTCATCCATCCTTCAAGATCTAGTTCAAATGTCTTTCAGTTTACTTAGAAGTGACTTCAACCTCCCCGCGCTTCTGAAGCTCTTCACACTGACCTTCTGCCAGGAAGAACTTTTATACTGGTTTAGTCAGGGAGAAGGACAGTAAGAGAACCAACACTTTTGTCAGTTTCCTAGAGCCCTGCCAGCCTTGCAAGCTTGTCATAAGAATGTAATGAGATAATGGATGTGAAAGGTCCTTTTTGAACTGTAGAGTACTGTAAGGCTATAAGGTTCATCATTGCATGTGGGGGTATCTCTTTATTTCCCCAGGTTTAGGAAGGCAGAGCCCACTCAGGATGTGTCTATTTTTAGGAGGGCAAATTTCCATTTCTAATCCATAGTAAAGAAAATTGAAAATGTCAAAGTTGAATAAGAAAAAGGGCAAGTAATAGAAGGTAACATGGACAAATAACAGCATTGACATCTATTAAGTGATGAGAATATGGACAATTATGGTCTTGGATTTATTTTATTTTCTTTTTTTTAACAATAGAACATGAAAAGATGAAGAAAGTGAAAACAGTGGTTTGGAATTAATTGTGTAAACTCATAGCTTTTGTTTGACTTGCAAAGTCTGTATTTATTTAAAAGTCCTAAGAAAGGGTTTGTGTTCTTTACTTATAGAGTGATAGGACCATAGTGCTAGAAAATGAAGGGTTGGCTATAGGGCCAGGTTTTATGTGTGTCTATGTGTGCATGTATAAAACCCACCTCCATGCTAAAGGATGACACTCAAAACCCTTTAAAGAGACAGTGACATCTACTATGGGGGAGTCACACTTGGGACAACTTGATTGACCATTTTTGGCATATGCTGGTGTAAATTGACTCATCTATTGGCTAACAGTCTTTTCTCAATTAGGTCCAATTCTCAGCAGGCACATTTCCATCTGGTTAAGTTTAGAACTCAAGCTGTTTAAAACAACAACAACAACAACAGCAGCAAAAAACTACCTTACAACAATACTAACCTAGGCAAAATGTTCTTACATATATCACCACTGTGCTCGAAAAAGCATTTTCATTTCCTTTTGTTTTAAACAAGGAGTAAGTGACATGGTTGCTGGGGCTCTTGGAGCCTGGATTTTGAAGAGCAAGAATGCTTTTTTAAAGAGTGCACAAAAGAAGACAGGGAGAGAGAGGATGTATACATCTGCAAAAAGTGGTGTACTTGCATGGTAAAACAGAAAGCTAATATGTTAGGAGCCTGCATTCTCCCAGTGGAGATAACCTGATGAACGGCTGCTTAGCGCAGATAGTCTTTTGCTACATGGGTCTCTCATTGTTTCTACATCATACCTTTGGAACAGTGCATCATATTATCAAGTAACATAGATGATTAGAAGAGAGATGATAATAAGAAAAGTCATGTGGTGTATGACATGTACCAGAAGGACAGAAAATCAGAGGACTGAGGGCTTTGTCTTGCAATCAAGTCAATAATGATGCTGTTGACCTTTGCTTAACACGCTCTGCTCCTCACTTCTGGGTATAGATTCCCATAGGAGAGTGGAAAGTAGACTGGTTTAGGGATGGAAGGTTAAGTGCAAATTAGAGGATTGAGAGACACGGTTAGTATTTCTTCAGAATGTGTTTGCAGCCCTGATACTGACATAGCAGCCTAAGGCAGAGCCTCACATATCCATGTGCTTTGTGATTCTATCTTAGGTTTAGTGGGTTGTTACAACTTAAAAAAAAAAAACTTTTCATTTAATTCTTAGTCTGGATTAGGCTAGCAATTTAAGGAAGCAATTTCTGGGATGGTGTCAGAAATCTATGGGTGTTCAGTTCTTTTTTCAGTTAAAGATTTTTAATTTTGAAATAAGACTCATGAGAAGTTGCAAAATAGTAGCATTCCTGTGTACCCTTCACCCAGATTTCCCAAATAATAACATTTTATATAACTATAATATATAATCAAAACCAGGAAATTGATATTATAATAATACTATTAATTAAACTCTAGACATGACTCAGATTTCATCAAGTTTTACAAGCATTCATTTTGAGGGGTATTTTTAAAACGAAATTTTATCACATGTAACTACTACTATCATCAGGATACAAAACTGTTTCATTACCAGAAAAAAAAAAAAACTCCCTCATACTGGCCTTTTATAATCAGTCACACTAGGGATGTTTAATTTTAACCAGGTTTTAACCTAACTGAAGTGGTCTTTCTCAGGAAGTACTTTTCTGAAGCGTCTCTTCTAGCTTAAAACGCTGTACCTGGCCTCCAGAGAGACACTTTTTTTCCTATTAAATCTCTGGCACAGGTGTTAACAATTTTCTCATTGCTTGGTTTCCTTCAGCATAGCTGTAAAAGGTTGAATTTTTTTTTAACTTGAAAAATATGAAGAATCAACTCAAATAAAATGAATAAGTACAAGATACACAAATAAAGCAAGCTTCCAAAAAAGTTGTTTCTAATTCCATACTAGTTAATTTGCTTACTAAGAGATAGGGCTTGTAAGCCATATCTCATAACTTATATTTACTCCTCAAATATTTGTGCTTCACACACATATAACAAAATATTATTCAGCCATAAAAGTGAGGTCTTGCTTTCTGCAACCATATGGAAAAACCTGGAGGACATTATGCTAAGTGAAATAGGTCAGACACAGAAAGACAAATACTGTATGATCTCACTTATATATGGAGTCTAAAAAAGTTCAAACTCATAGAAGCAGAGAGTACTATGGTAGTTGCCACAGACTGGGGGGTGGTAGACATGAGGAGATTTTGGTCAAAGGGTACAAACTTTCAGTTGTAAGATGAATAAGTTCTGGGGTTGTAGTATACAGGATGGGGCCTGTAATTGATAATACTATAATAGTATACTTGAAATTTGTTAAGAGAATAGATCTTAAGTGTTCTCACCATAAAAAAAGGTAATTCTGTGAGGGATAAATGTGTTGATTACCTTGATTATGGCAATCATTTCACAATATATATGTGTCAAATCATGGGTTTGTACATCTTAAATAGACACGATTTTTATTTGTCAATTTTACCTCAGTAAAGTTGAAAAAATTAAAAACAAACAAACAAATAAATATGTGTGCTTCAGTCCCCAAGTATTGGCCAATACAACTTCCTAGACACTTTGACCACTTACCCACTCTCCAAGTCTCCATATGGCAGGTATCAAAGTATTTTCTGTTGCTTCCTATTGCTATTCCTTCCTTTTTCTTCCTCCATCAGGTACCCACACCCCCCAGCTGTATATGACCATCCACTCAGTGATGGCTTTCCATTTGACATTTTATCCATAACTGATTGGTTACTAACACAACTAATATTCTCATCCTTTAGGTGAGGCTCTGACAGTAGTAGGTAGTTACATAAAGCCTTGTTAAGGTCGCTCACTGTCAACTTCCATAAAGTAACCACAGCATTGCTCAGTTACAGGTCATATTTTCACAGGTTTATCTCTAAGAAGGTCTTCTCTATAGATCTGAACTCATCAGGGAAAGAAACTATATTAGTTTTTTTATTGCTATGTAGTCAATCACCGCTAACTTAGCTGCTAAGACGAACACTAATTTATTGCCTCACATTTCTGTAGAAATCCAGGAGTGGTGTAATGGCATTTTTCTGCTCAGGGTCTCACTAGGCTGAAATCAGGATGTTGGCCAAGTTTCATTTCACTCTGGAGACTCTAGGGAATAATTTACTTCCAAGTTCATTCAGGTTGTTGGAAGATTCATATCCTTGTAGTTGTAGGACAGAGGTCTATATCTTTCTGCTAGCTGTTGGTTGGGGAATTCAATGTTCTCAGCTCCAAAGGCTGCCCCCTCCATTGGCAATTCACAACATGGGCATTTGCTTTATTCCAGGCCAGATGGAGCACATCTTTCTCTTTTTCTGTTCCCAGTTGGAAAAACTCTACTTTTATCTTATGTTACTTTATTTTTTGAGTCAGAGTCTCACTCTGTCGCCCAGGCTGAAGTTGCAGTGGCATGCTCGTGACCACAGCAGCCTTGACCTGCTGGGCTCTGGCGATCCTTCTGCTTCAGCCATCCAAGTAGCTGGAACTACAGGCACGTGCTACCACACCTAGCTTATTTTTTGATTTATCATAGAGACGAGTTCTCACCAAGTCGCCCAGGTTGGTCTAGAATACCTGAGTTTAGGCAATCCTCTTGCCTCAGCCTCCCAAAGTACTGGGATTACAGGCTTGAGCCACCGCGCCCAGCGAAAACTCTACTTTTAAAGCACTAATGTGATTAGGACAGGTCCACTAGATTATTTCTCTATCTTAAAATCAGCTGTGCCACATGATATGACATAATCATAGGAGTAAAATTCCTTATCTTCATAGTCCTAGTGATTATGCAAGGCATATGCAGAAGGGGGATGAAAATCTTGGGGGACATATTACATTCCTTCCTACAAGACAGTTTTTCCTTTAAAAAATTCCTTCAGTGGTTGATGCTCCATCCAGAATGAAGGCTGAATGAGGTATAGCATAGCTTCCCAATTTATGTGCTAAGAACAGGTAACAAGACCAGATATTTACTCCTTCAGCCCTTGGGAAGATGGGTCAGAGCCTGGGGTGACATGAGCCCCTAAACTCAGTGGACGCAAGATGTAAGCTGCCTTGGTCACATACACAAGGAAGTTGTGCAAATACAATAATTTTCTGTGGGTGCTTGACATGAAAAAAGTCAAGAACATCAATATTTGAGGAAAACCAAAACAAGCTATATGACCAATTTGAAATGTCCTAAGAATTAAATCTGATGCCTGCATATTCTAGACAAGGTTATTGTGATATTTAATGCTGCCTGGTTTTATTTCAAATGCATATAGACATGCTACCCGAATTTGTGTGTGGGACGGGCATTATGCTTTCATTAAAAATGGAATTGTTGGATCTATCGCA
>NW_007257324.1:165798-183404 GCF_000164805.1 Carlito syrichta | reverse complement strand
AACTCAAAAAAAAAAAAAAAAAGTAAGCCCTAGACCCCAGGTATGGTGACTCACGCTTGTATCCCAGCACTTTTGGGAGGCCGAAGCGGGAAAACTGCTTGACCCTGGAGTTGGAGACAACCCTGGGCAACATAGTGAGACCTCATCTGTACAAAAAAAGATGGGAATGGTGGTGTGCACCTGTAACCCCAGCTACTTGGGAGGCTGAGGTGGAAGGATTGCCTGAGCCCAGAAGTTTTGAAGGTGCAGTGAGCTGTGATCATGCCACTGCACTCAAACCTGGGCAACAGAGTGAGATCCTCACTCAAAAACAAAATGAAAAGCAAAGTGAGCCCAAGCTTAGATATATGTTTTAGGAAGAATACTCTGATAGCAATGAGGAAGTGGGGAAGGAATGGACTGGAAGAGAGAAGAAAGTACAAGTACAGACCACTTTAGGGTGTTACCATTTGCAAGTCAGTAATGGAAGTGGGAATTTCAGGCAACAAGAGCCTGAACTAGAGAGCTGCAATGAGAATGGACAAAGGACAAACTGGAGATACCTCAGGAGCAGATGTCTGTTTGAAAGAATGAGCAAGAGTAAATTCATGGACTTTGACAAAGCATTGTTTTTTGAGGAATTCTGAAGATATCAGTAGGAGACTAGGATGGCAGGGGTGACTAATCAGAATAAAGAATAAACGAAGGGCTTGTTTTGTGAATCATTCACATATCTGATGTAAAATGTTGCTTTGGGAGTTCCGGATAAGTTCTGAGCAGGTCTTCAGGCAATCAATACAGAAATGGCAGATGCTAGAGTTTAAAATAAGACAAGCTTCATACTAGTGTAAGATAGGAATGTCTTAGATTTCCCTTGAACCTTTCACCTTATAGTTGCACATAGAATTTTTTTTCTACAAAGGTCAGATATCATTTTAGAACAGTTTTTT
The DNA here is from genome assembly GCF_000164805.1 of Carlito syrichta. Classification (NCBI taxonomy): domain Eukaryota; kingdom Metazoa; phylum Chordata; class Mammalia; order Primates; family Tarsiidae; genus Carlito; species Carlito syrichta. The sequence goes on along the minus strand of NW_007257324.1, from coordinate 182,475 downwards.
AGTTCAAATTATGATAGTAAAAGTCTAATGTCCTCTTAAACTTTCAAAAAGTAATAGGGAGAATAAACTGGAAAGAGAACCGTAGGAAAGAAAATAATTCAGAGACTTATTTGTTCACTGGAGATAGGGAGGTCATTTAAAATGCTATCACGAGAATTAAAAGGTAAGAAGTTCTACAACCAATGTCACACTGAGAATCTATTTACTGAATACATTTTTACTTAATGACATATGCAAGGGCCTTACTAGATGTTATGGGAATTACAAAGATGGACAAAATAGTTCTTGCTTTCCAGAAACTTACAGAGAAAAAAAATCACAATGAATACAAGCCTGGGTAACTGGAAGGGTGGTTGGTGCCTTAACAGAGGTAAAAAAAAAACAAAACCACACATGTATTTGTTTTTTTCCTCACCTGATATTTTCCTCAGGATCTATGGTTTGTTACATGTCTTAAGCATTATACTTTGTTTATTGTAACAGCTCTGAAATTATGTGAAGCAGTGGAAATTGGGTATTTTAGGTTGAAAAATAAAACATAACTTTATTCTTTTTTTTAATACTTTTAATTAATAGCTTGACATTTATTTTGACACCTAGCCTTTAATTCCCATTTAAACACTTTTATAATTGTGAAATTTTAATAATGATTGAAATTTAGTTTTAAAAAAGACAAAGTATATTATTGAGAGAACATCCATATTTACCCTCTTACTCATTTTTTTTGTTTATAAGATATAATTTTGTTTTTAATGAAGTAATACATGTTCACTGGAAAAAACTTAATAATATAGAAATGTTACATTGGCCTCTAGAAGAATCTTCATAGCAATAGCCTGAATCTCATTTTTACTGGTTATTGTAATTTAAAAAAATATCACTTGCAGGGGAGGCACATAACAACATAAAGGATACTTGATCCTAAATCAGGAAAAGTGAGGACCAGTTGGAGGCTCAAACTTCACATGCAATTAGATTACTTATATACCTAATCCTGACTTGTATCCCACATCTTTAAAATAAAGTACTTTTTAAAAAGCACTTACATTTATATTTTTGTGCTCATTTATTTGAATATTTAATGAAGTTGAATTCTTTTTTTTATTAATCAATATTTTTTATTATGGTTTTGTGGGGTACAGTTAAGGGTTAGGTATACAATTACATTTCATTCAGGCACCCTGTTGATAAGAGGTGTTTTCTCATCCCCAGACAGATGTTTGCTACTGTTAATCCCATCCCCCTCCCCCCCCATAGTTTCCCAGTACCGTCAGTCATTTTCTTATAGTATTACATTGGATGTTCAAGGTCCATTATATGAGTGAGAACATGTGATACTCGGATCTTTGTTTCTGTGAGAGGTCACTCAGTATTATAGACTCTAGTTCCATCCAGGTTGCTGCGAAATTCATGATTTTGTTCCTTTTTATGGCTGCATAGTATTCCATCGTGTATATGTACCACATTTTTAAAATCCAATCCTCTTTTGAGGGGCAGCATGGTTGTTTCCAGGTTCTTGCTATTGTGAACAACGCTGCGATAAACATATGAGCGCAGGCATCTTTTTTATAGAGTGATTTGAGTTCTTCAGGGTATATTCCCAGTAGGGGGATTGCGGGATCATATGGAAGGTCGATTTTTAGAGCTTTTAGGAATCACCACACTGCTTTCCACAGAAGTTGCACTAGTTTACACTTCCACCAGAAGTGTAGAAGAGTTCCCTTTTCACCACACCCTCTCTAGCAGCTGTTATTTTTTGAGTTGTTGATAATTGCAATTCTGACTGGAGTTAGGTGGTATCTCAGTGTGGTTTTGATTTGCATCTCCCTGATGATTAGTGAGGTTGAGCATTTCTTCATGTGTTTGTTGGCTGCTCAGATATCTTCTTTTGTGAAGTGTCTGTTCATATCTTTTGCCCATTTTATAATGGGGTTGTTTGTTTTCTTCTTTTCAGTACGTTTCAGTTCCTTGTAGATCCAGGATGTTAAGCCTTTGTCAGACCTAGAGTTGGCAAATACTTTTTCCCAGTCTGTAGGCAGTCTCCCTACTCTCTTGATGGTTTCTTTGGCTTTGCAGAAGCTTGTCAGTTTAATAAGGTCCCATTTGTCTATCTTCTCTCTTATGACCTGTGGGTTTCAGGTTTTGTACAGGAATTGGATGCCAGTTCCGAATTCCATGAGGGTATTTCCTTCCTTTTCTAAGGTTCTTATGGTTTGAGGTTTTACATTTAGGTCTCTGATCCATTTGGAGTTAAACTTTGTGCATGGGGATAGATAGGGGTCCTGTTTCAATCTTCTGCATGTGGTCAGCCAGTTTTCCCAGCACCATTTAACTTTATTCTTAAGTCTAGCTGTGGCATTTAAGTTTTATATTAAAGAGCTCAATATGTTTTCACATACCTCCTCACTCTTTTATATCATACTTGTGTAGCACAGGGAGACATACATTATCCAGAGTATGCAGTTAGTAATCTCTTCAGGGTCCCTCAACAACAATCAATAGCAGAGCCAGGACTAGAATGTAGGTTTCCTAATTAATTCTAAACTCCACTAGTTTAAACTCCACTCCTTCCCAAGATGATACTTCTTTTAAAAATTAAGTAAAATCTTCTCTATTAGAAACTGTCAAGTATAATTTGTTTACATTTTTATTTATTACAAATCTTAGTGCTTGGAAACATTTAAAATACACTGCATTGAAATTTACTGGAGTCAGTTGTGACTTGACCTTTTGCACTTTGGATTATGTTTATTGGGGGTTTTTCTCTCTTTTTCTTGGTCAGTCTAGCTAGGGGACCATCAATCTTGTTTATCCCTTCAAAGAACAAGCTTTTTGTTTTGCTGGCTTTTTGTATTATCTTTTTGTCTTCTATGATCCAAATTTGGGCTTTTATTTTGGTGATCTGGATTCTTTGGCTGAAGTTAGGGTTTTGGTGGTCTTGCTTTTCCAGCTCCCTTAGGTGATTTGTTAGGCTGTTAACTTGTGATCTTTCTATTTTTTTCTTTATATGTGTTTGTAGAGATATGAATTCCCCTCTTAGTACTGTTTTCATTGCATCCCAGAAGTTTTGGTAAGATGTTTCTTCATTTTCATTTGTTTCCAGGTATCTTTTAACCTCTGCTTTGATTTCCATGTTGACTCAGGGGTTGCTTAGCATCATGCTGTTTAGTTTCCATGTCTTTGTCAGTTTTTAGGCAATCTACAGATTTAATGCAATACCCATTAAATTGCCAGCAGCATTCTTCTCAGACCTGGAGATGACAATACAGGAATTCATATGGAAACATAAACGATCACAAAAAGAACAAAAACAAAAACAAAGTAGGAGGTATCACACTCCCAGGCTTTAGACTATTATAAAGCTACAATAATAAAAACAACCTGGTATTGGTACAAGAACAGGCATATAGACCAATGGAACAGGATTGAGATTCCAGAAGCAAAACCTCAATTTCTCAACCAACTCATCTTTGACAAAGCCTCTACCACTGAATGGGGAGAGGAGAACCTATTCAGTAAATGGTGCTGGGAAAACTGGTTGACCACATGCAGAAGAATAAAACAAGATCCTTACCTATCACTGTACACAAAAATCAACTCTAAATGAATTGAAGACCTAAATGTAAACCTCAAACTATAAAAACCTTAGAAAATGCAGGAGATAACCTTTTGGAAATCGGAACAGGCAACCAATTCCTGATCAAAACCCCAAGCGCCCATACCATAAGAGATAAGATACACAAGTGGGACCTCATCAAACTGACAAGCTTCTGCAAAACCAAAGAAACCATTAACAGAACAGGGAGACAGCCCACAGACTGGGAAAATATGTTTGCCAACTGTTTGTCTGACAAAGGCCTGATATCTAGGATCTACAAGGAACTTAAATGTGCCAAAAAGAAAAAAAACAAACAGCCCCATTACAAAGTGGACAAAAGATATGAATAGACACTTCTCAAAATAAGACATGGAAGCAGCCAACAGATACATGAAAAAAATGCTCAGCCTCTCTAGTCATTAAAGAAATGCAAATTAAAACTACACTGAGATACCACCTAACTCCAGTCAGGATGGCTATCATCAATAACTCAAAAAACATTATATGCTGGAGAGGATGCAGCGAAAAGGGAACACTTCACTGTTGGTGGGAGTGTAAATTAGTACAGCTTCTGTGAAAAACAGTGTGGCAATCCTAAAAGATTTAAAAATCAACCTTCCATATGACCCTGCAATCCCACTACTGGGAATATTCCCAGAAGAACTCAAATCACTTTGTAAAAAAGATACCTACACACTACGTTTATCGCAGCATTGTTCACAAGTATCAAGAACATGGAACCAACTGTGCTGCCTATTGAAAGAGGACTGGATAAAAAAATGTGGTACATATACACAATGGAATATTACGCAGTCATAAAAAGAACAAAATCATGAACTTCACAGCAGCCTGGATGAACTTAGAGTCTATAATACTGAGTGATCTTTCACAGAAACATAGAACTGAATATCACATATTCTCACTTGTAAGTTAACTTTGAACAATTATCATAATACTATAAGAGAATGATTGGCAGTAGTGGGAAACTGCTGGGAGGGGGTTGGGGAAGTGGGATTGGCAGTAGTGGGAATCTCCCTGGGGAAGGCCCAAGCACACCTCATTAACAAGGGTGACTGCATAATGAACATTTGTATACCTAACCCTGAATTGTACTCCACATCTTTAAAATAAGAAAAAAATTAAAAGACAAAAAAGTTTGAAGTGTGTGATATTTCCTGATAATTCATGAAATAGCAGGGCTAAAATTGACCTATTACATGCTAAGTATGCCATAAATTACAATTTCATCCCTTTTTTTAGCTACCCCACCCAGCTAATTTTGTTTTGATTTATTGTAGAGATGAGGTCTCACCAAGCTGCCCAGGCTGGTCCCGAACCCCTGGGCTCAGATAATCCTCTCGCCTTGGCCTCCCTAAGGGCTGGGATTACAGGCTTGAGCCATCGCGCCCGGCCTCATCCTTTCTTATTATAACTGGACTAGGATATTTGTAAGGAGAGGAATTGGGAACCTAAATCTGGGTTACTAAACACTGATCCTTTCTTTAGGCTGTGAATTACTGAATGTGGTATGTAGATGGTTACAATTTGTTTATGCATATGTGTGTATGCATGTACATATATACACACACATACATGCATATATACACATCTATAAAAGTACACTTGAAACATTATTTCTGATGAAAATGGATTTTACTGCTATAACACAGATGGAAGAAGACTCAACAAAGTGGTAACTGTACTTGAAAATCTGTAATTCCAAGTAAGAAAGACCAATAGGGTTACTAGAAGGATAAAACATACATTTTCCTGGGATTTTCCTGTTCTAAAAAGAGGTGGGGGCACACTCCATATCCCGATTAAGATAAAAGCCTACGAAGAGTCTTAAATTACCAAAAAGTTCTTTATTATGAATAATCAAAGTCTTCCTGCTACTGTAATTGAAACACATTTACTCCTTTTCTACATTACTATGAGGAAGCTGTGTAAGTGTAGGAAAATACAGAACTCGGATTGAGGAGTCCTGATATCTCCAAGCACATTCATTTATTCACTCACTCACTCATTTAGATATGCATACCTCAAAAAGTATTGAGTGTCTACATAGTGTTAGTTACTGTGAATACAATGGTGAATATTACAGTGTGACTTTAGGTAAGCCATCTCTTCTTGAGTCTGAGTTTTCTCATTATAAAATGTAAGTATGGGGAAGCCAGGCAAGGTGGCTTGTGTCTGTAACCCCAGCTACCCGAGAGGCTGAGGTAGGAAGATTGCTTGAAGCCAGGAGTTTGAGGCCAGCCTGGGCAACATAGCAAGACCTTGTCTCTAAAACAACAACAACAACAACAACAACAACAACAAACCCAAATAAATGAAAGTATAGGACTTGCTCTTAAAAAAAGAAACACTTTTAATATGGAAGAAAAGAGATAATGGGTGTAAAAATGCTTTACTAATGGCAAAGCACTGTAAAAATGTAAGAGTATAATGATAAATTGCCTGAAAATAACACATACAATTTGTTTTCCCACATGTTTTCAGAGATTAACTTACTTAATTTGCACAAAGTTCATATAGCTCACTCCAAGTCACAGTTGAGACCATGACTGCCTCTCTTCCCAGAAACCAATTTCCTTGTTTGACAAGAGCCCACATTTCTAATAAGGCTTGGAGCTTCAAGACATGAATCCACATTCTACGTACAGGCTATTCTCTAATATTTTGGTTCCAGAATTCCTTTCATACTCTTAAAATGTATTGAGGATGTGAAATAGCTTTTGTTCATATGGGTTATAACTGTACTGGAAATTAAATTGGAGAAAAATTTAATATATCTGTTTATCAATTTGTTTTAAAATAGTAAGCATATTATATAGCATGCATATAATATTTTAAAAATTTTACAACAAATTACTGAGAAAATGGTGCTTTTTATAGTTTTACACATTTTTCTTTTAATTTTTATTTTAAAATTGTGGGGTACAATTCAGGGTTAGGTATACAAATATTCATTGTGCAGGTACCCTTATTGATAAGGTGTATCCCCCCTTCCCCAGGCAGTTATCGACTACTGTCAATCCCACCTCCCCACCTCCCACCTGCCCCTGCAGTTTCCCACTACTTTAAATCCTCTTCTTATAGTGATGTGGTAGTTGTTCAAGGACCACTTAAGAGTGAGAACATGTGATACTTAGTTCTTTGTTTCTGTGAGAGATCACTCAGTCTTATAAGCTCTAATTCCATCCAAGTTGCTGCGAAGTTCATGATTTTGTTCTTCTTTATGGCTGCATAATATTCCATTGTGTATATGTACCACTTTTTAAATCCAGTCCTCTTTTGATGGGCAGCACGGTTGGTTCCACGTTCTTTCTATTGTGAACAGTGCTGCCATAAACATATGTGTGCAGGTATCTTTTTAATAGAGTGACCTGAGTTCTTCCAGGTTTACTCCCAGTAGGGGGATTGCAGGATCATATAGAAGGTCAATTTTTAGAACTTTTAGGAATTGCCACACTGATTTCCACAGAGGCTGCACTCTTATGGAAGTTGGAACTGGCAACCAATTCCTGATCAAAACCCGAAGTGCCCAGGTCATAAGAGATAAGATTGACAAGTGGGACCTCATTAAACTGACAAGCTTCTGCAAAGCCAAAGAAACCATTAAGAGAGCAGGGAGACAGCCCACAGACTGGGAAAAAATATTTGCCAACTCCATGTCTGACAAAGGCCTAACATCAAGGATTTACAAGGAACTCAAATGTGCTGAAAAGAAAAAAACAAACAGCCCCATTACAAAATGGGCAAAAGATATGAATAGACACTTCCATTTGTTGAGTTTGTTATAGAATCAAAAAAGAATATCCACAATTATCTGGAAAAACTATTAAGATTCTCTTTCCTTTTCCAACTATATATTTAAGGCCCAATTTTCTTCAACCAAAACAGTATATCATAAAAGATTGAATTCAGAAGCAGATATGAAAATCCAACTATCTTCTATTAAGCCAGACATTAAAGAAATGTGTACTAGTTTACACTCCCACCAACAGTGTAACAGTGTTCCCTTTTCACCACATCCTCTCAAAAGACACTTCTCAAAAGAAGACATACGAGCAGCCAACAGATACTGAAAAATGTTCAGCCTCACTAGTCATCAAGGAGATGCAAATTAAAAGTACATTGAGATACCACCTAACTCCAGTCAGAGCGGCCATCATCAATAACTCAAAAAATAACAGATGCTGGAGAGGATGTGGTGAAAAGGGAACACTGTTACACTGTTGGTGGGAGTGTAAACTAGTACACATTTCTTTAATGTCTGGCTTAATAGAAGATAGTTGGATTTTCATATCTGCTTCTGAATTCAATCTTTTATGATATACTGTTTTGGTTGAAGAAAATTGGGCCTTAAATATATAGTTGGAAAAGGAAAGAGAATCTTAATAGTTTTTCCAGATAATTGTGGATATTCTTTTTTGATTCTATAACAAACTCAACAAATGGTAGTTTCTTAGAGTCTGCAGAGTAGAATCTGACACTATTAGCAATGAGTTTTTCAGACACTGTAACATTGAAATCCATTGGTCTATCTTGCACTTTGAATGATCTTTTATCCATGCATGATTGTGTAACATCATGCATTGGTTATATGGAAAATACAGGTTCACTGATTTATGCAGGTATTCCAAATGCTGACACATTCTATTTAAAATATCCAAGGTATTACATTTGTTAATATCACCACTGATCTCTTTAGAAAAGTCACTAACAAGAACCACATGATTATATCATTATACACAGAAAAAGCTTTTGATAAAATCCAGCATCTCTTCTTGATAAAACGCTTGAATACATAGGAATAGATGGGACATACCTCAAAATAGTAAAAGCCATCTATGATAAACCCACAGCCAACATACTGTTAAACAGACAGAAATTGGAATCATTTTCCCTGAAAACCGGAACAAGACAACGCCGCCCATTCTCACCCCTCCTTTTCAACATATAATGTTGGAAGGCCTAGTTAGAGCAATCAGGCAAGGGAAGGAAATCAAGAGTATCCAAATAGGAAAAGAGGAAGTTAAGTCATCCCACTTAACAAACGGCATGATCCTATATCTTGAAAACCCAAGAGAATCTGTCAAAAACCTCCTTGCACTGCTAAAGGACTTTGGCAGAGTCTCAGCATACAAAATAAACGTGCAAAAGACAGTAACATTCTTATGCACCAACAATAAACAGACAGAAAACCAAATAAAAAGCAAAATACCATTCACGATAGTCACAAAAAAAAAAAAAGAAAGAAAGAAAGAAAGAAAGAAAGAAAAGAAAGAAAGAAAGAAAGAAAGAAATACCTTGGCATCTTCCTAAACAGAGAAGTGAAAGACCTTTACAACAAAAACTACAAAACACAGCTCAAAGAAATAAAAGAAGACAAACTAATGGAAAAATATTCCATGCTCATGGATTGGAAGAATCAACATTGTTAAGATGTCCATCCTACCAAAGGTAATCTACAGATTTAATGCGATACCCATTAAATTACCAACATCATTCTTCTGAGACCTAGAAATGACAATACAGACAGAAATCCATATGGAAACATAAAAGACCACGAATAGCCAAAACAATCGTTAGCAAAAGAAACATAACAGGAGGTATCACACTTCCAGACTTCAAGCTCTACTATAAAGCTACAATAATCAAGACAGTCAGGTATTGGTATAAGAGCAGGCATATAGACCAATGGAACAGGATAGAGATTTTGGCGGCAAAACCTCAATTTCTCAACCAACTCATCTTTGACAAAGGAGAACCTATTCAGTACATGGTGCTGGGAAAACTGGCTGATCACATGCAGAAAAGTGAAACATGACAGGACCCTTACCTATCACCACATACAAAAATCAACTCTAAATAGATCAAAGGTTGAATGTACAACCTCAAACTATAAGAATCTTAGAAGAAAAAATAGGAAACACCCTTACGGAAATTGGAATAGGCAACCAATTCTCCATCAACTCTCCAAAAGTGAATGCCATAAAAGATAAGATAGACAAGTGCACCTCACCAAACTGAAAAGCTTCCGCAAAGCAAAAGAAACCATCAAGAGAGCAGGGAGATAGTCCACAGAATGGGAAAAAATATTTGCCAACTGTAGATCTGACAAAAGCCTAACATCCAGGATCTACAAGGAACTCAAACGTGCCTAAAGGAAAAAAACAAACAACCCTATTAAAAAGTGGGCAAAAGATATGAATAGACACTTCTCAGAAGTAGACATAGAAGCAGCCAACAGATACATGAAAAAATGCTCAACCACACTAGTCATCACAGAAATGCAAATTAAAACCACACTGACATACCACCTAACTCCAGTTAGGATGTCCATCACCAGTAACTCAAAAAACAACAAATGTGGAGAGGATGTGGGGAAAAGGAAACGCTTCTACACTATTGGTGGGAGTGTATACTGTTACAACCTCTGTGGAAAACAGTGTGGCAATTTCTAAAAGATCTAAAAACCGACCTTTACTACGACCCAGCAATCTCCCTTCTAGGAATATACCTGGAGGAACTCAAATCACTCTATAAAAAAGATACCTACGCACACATGTTTATTGCAGCATTGTTCACAATAGCAAAAACATGGAACCAACTGTGCTGCCCATCGAAAGCGGACTGGATAAAGAAAATATGGAACATAAACACAATGGAATATTACGCTGCCATAAAGAAAAACAAAATTATGGCCTTCGCAGCAACTTGGATGGATTTGGAGTCTGTAATACTCAGTGATTTATCACAGAAACAAAGATCTGAGTATTACATCTATTAACTCATAAGTGGACCCTGAAATTTTGTCATAATACTATAAGAAAGGGATTAGCAATAGTGGGACACTGCTAAGGGAAGGGGGGGCACATAACATCAATAAGGGTATCCAAACTTTACCTACATAATGACTACTTATGTGCCTAACCCTGAATTGTACCCCACATCTTAAAAAAAAAGTCACTTAATATTGAAAGGTCGTCAAGCTCACAGTGGTAGATACAAGTGTTTCAAAATTCTAATTTTTTTCCCTGAGAGCTCAAATTTTATCATTGGTAACACAAACTGTTCCTTGTTTTCCTTGAAGTAACATGCTCACTTCATTGAATTTTCAAAGAATGTCCATCAAATATTCAAATCTGAACAGTAATAGTTCTTCTGTTAGTCCTCCTTTTAAATAAAAATAGTGTTCCATGAAAAAGTTACTAGTTCAACCTCACAATTCAAGCAACTGCACAAGTGCTTTTCCTTGAGACAATCTTCACACTTCAGCATGCAGCACAAATACTTTATGTATACTTCTCATTTCATTTCACAGCATATAGTTTTAAAGTATATTCAAAAGTCAGGATTTAATAAAATAATTTTTAGTGCTTTATCAAGGATATTCTTAAATTATCAAATTTTTAAATTTTACTCTAAGAACATGATGCTGAAGAATACAATGACAAGTAGTACGATTTACCTCCACTTTCTTAACTAAGGGTCCAGCAGTTTTACCTATCACTGGTTTAAAACCGTCAATGCAAATGTCAACATAGTTGTTCCAGAATAAACCATGGGATGCAAAAAAATTATTCAATACTTTGCATATTTCAGCAATATTAGTGTTTGCTTCCAAGCACTCAACTCACGCAACTTTAGCGATGTTTATAGATTTTTACATTTGTAATACAAAAGTATAATTCTGTAGATGATAATAAGTCATTCTTTATATTTGCAGCTAAATATTTAATTAGCTGAATTATTGTATCATTGGAAAATAGCAGTGCAACAGTTTCTTTGATTGACTTTTCATTTAGCAGGAGTTCATTCAGCAATGTCAACTGTACAAGGCTTAATTAATCTCTTAGTTACTGTGTGTGCTTCTCCGGTCAATTTATAACAATTTACCCATAAAGTTGATTTGGTGGTTTTATTTCTAGTTTGTAAAACTGCAACAAAAATTTTTTGGCTTTAAAAACTTTTCCCATCTATGTTTAAAATATTTGACTCTTTTTTTGTATAAATGCTGAGTGATTAACCTCAAAATGATGTTTCAATTTAACTGGCATCATAAATAACACTATTCAAAAATGTTCTATTGTGTAAGACACAATAGGGTAAACTACTGATATCTATAATACTGAGAGAAAGATATTTTATTACATTTTAATTTACAGTTTTGTCCAGTTTCTTTGGAGTACATTTTCCCTTCTTTGAGTCAAAGAACTTTATTCTGATATGTCAACTTCAAGATGAAAACAACTGTAACGGTGGTTGGTGCAGCTAGGGGTTGGGCAAGTGATACTTCCAGGTTTTTTTTGTAAGTCAATTAATATAAGAAAATTATAAATAAATTTTATGTTAGTATAAAATATTATTAATTCTAAAATAAGTTTTAGACAAGATGTAAATATGGAAGTTTTTTGTTTTGCTTTTTTTTTTTTGAGTTGGAGTCTCACTCCGTTGCCCAGACTGGAATGCAGTGGCCGCTCCTGGCCACCGCAGCCTCGACTTGCTGGGCTCTGGCAATCCTTCCGCCTCAGCCTTCCAAGTAGCTGTAACTACAGGCACGCGCTACCATGCCCGGCTAATTTTTGATTTATTGTAGAGATGAGGTCTCGCCAAGTTGCCCAGGCGGGGAAGTTTTTGAAAAATTAAAAAATATTACCACAAAACAAGACATAGTATACTTCTTGTATCTCCACATAGGCATGAAAAAACTATAATTTTATTATTTTATTTTTTTTGAGTTGGAGTCTCACTCTGTCGCCCAGACTGGAGTGCAGTGGCTGCTCCCGGCCACCGCAGCCTCGACCTGCTGGGCTCCGGCGATCCTTCCGCCTCAGCCTTCCATGTAGTCGGAAGTACAGGCATGTGTTACCATGCCCGGCTGATTTTTTTTTTTAATTTATTGTAGAGATGAGGTCTCGCTGCCCAGGCGGGTCTGGAACCCGCGGGCTCAGGCAATTCACTCACCTCAGCCTCCCAAAGGTGCGGGATTACAGGCTGAGCCACCGAGCCCGGCTAGAATTTTTAAATAGTGATATAATAAGAAGGTTAAAAGAGTATAGCAGATATAGTCATAGATAGTAAGAAACAGTAGAAGTACTGAGAACAGAGTTGTTGTGTGTATGTTTGTGTATGTATGCATATTTATACACTAAACCTTACAAAATTCTTGAAAACACAAGAAAACATATGTTAACTGTCAGAACAATGATGTCATCACAAATCATCACAAATCATGTAGCTTCTGGAAAACTCCACTGTGAGAGAATGAGATTGAACAATGCAAATAACATCTTAGTATAATTGTGAAAACTGTTTTGACCTCACAGACTCTGGAAGAGTCTCAGAAACCCCCCTGACCATACTCTGTGAACCCTTGACCTAAGACTTTCTACTTCCCAGTATGACATTGAGTCACTCAATTCATCAGTTTTCTTATTGACAACATGAAGAAAAATTAGACTAGGCCATCTTCTGAAATTGGTTAGAAACCTCTGATAGGAAGATAAATGATTAACAGTACAAGTATTCATCACCCTCCATAGGTTTATATACTCTTACATCCCATTAGACAACTTACTTCCAATTCAGTTGAAATTTGGTGATGTGACTTCCCCAGCTTCCAGTTAAAAGTGAAATGCCCCCCCTTCACCTGCCAAACCAGTTTCTAAAACAGACAAATAATCTACAATAAATGGTCCTAAGTGCCATGAACAATTTAAATTTCTATTACTAATGGCAACACATTGTAACTAACAGTAGCAAGACCCAGTGTGCAAACACAAGCAAAGGAAGTCTTTCAAAAACGTCAAAGAATCTTCCTTCTGTCATGAAGGAAAAAACCTTGAAATTCAAGCATTCCTACACACGGATATTCATACAACAGACTTACTGGAATGTCTTTTGTCATATGCTGTTTTTTGCGGGGGACCATTTTCTATCTTAGTCTGTTTGCGTTGCTCTAAAGGAATAACTGAGGCTGGGTAATTTATACAGAAAAGGGGTTTATTTGGTTCACAGTTCTACAGGTTGTACAAAAAGCATGGTGCCAACATCTGCTTCTGGTGAGGCCCTCAGGCTGCTTCCACTCATGGTTGAAGGCAAAGGGGAGCTGGCTTGTGCAGAGATCATATGGTGAGACAGGAAACAAAAGAGAGGGAGGTGCTAGCCTTTTTCAACAACCAGTTCTCAGGAACTAAGAATGAGAACTCACTCCCTTGAGAATGGCACCAGGCCATTCTTGAAAGATCTGCCTCTGTGACACAACACTTCCCACCAGGCCTACCTCCCAAACGGGGGATAAAATTTCAACATGACACTTGGCAAGGTTAAACAAACCAAAGAATTTATAAAACAAACAAACAAACAAACAAAGTTCTGATAACTGACAATGAGTTTCTATGACCCTGAGAGGTTTACCTTAGGAAGAAGCAATGATAGTTCCTGTCCTGGGAACGGATCAATCTTCACATAAAAAACAAACAAAAAAACACAACTTGGTAAGCTTTAATTTTACCATATATCACCTAGTTTAAATTTCTAACATTGAAAGTTAATTTAAGCAATCAAACTCATAAAAGTCTCTACTGTAGTAAAATTCCCTAAAATACCCGAGAGAGTTGAATGCCAGTCTTCTTTAAAATCTCTAGGAAGCGAGTTTCCGCCACTTTCATCAAACATCATTCTATAGTTTAATATTATTTGCTATTTATTTATTTATAGAGACAGAGTCTTTCTCTGTCACCCATGCTGGAGGGATGTGGCATGATCATAGTTCACTGCAGCCTCGAACTCCTGGGCTAAAGCCATCCTCCTGCCTCAGCCTACTGAGTAGCTGGAACTACAGGAATGTGTCACTACATCTGGCTAATTTATTTTTATTTTTATTTTTGTAGAGACAAGGTCTCGCTATGTTGCCCAGGCTGGCCTCAAGCAATCCTCCCATCTGAGCCCCTCAAAGTGCTGGGATTTCAGGAGTAAACTCCCACATCAGACTTATTATTGGTTTATGTGAGTGAAAACTCCCATGATATGTGAGAGATAAAGAAATCTCAAAATGTGATTAATTAAATGAGACTTTAGGCAAGAAACTAACTTTGAGTTCTGATTTTATTTCCTACCCTTTTCTTATTGTTAATGGAATTCATCCTAATGCTTACATGTTTACTATTCGTTGATATTTGGACACTACCACACATTGGCCTTTATGATCATGGCTTCTTTTTTAACAGTTAAGGGAGTATATAGTTAGTAAGTTTTATAAAAGTACATTACTTGGTTGGGCATTGTGGTTCACACCTGTAATCTTAGCACTTTGGGAGGCTGAGGCGGGAGGATGCTTGAGCCCAGGAGTTTGAGACCAGCCTGGGTAACATAGTGAGACCTCATCTCTTACAAAAAGAAAACAAAAATCAGCTGGGCATGGTGGCCCATACCTGTAGTCCCAGATACTCGGGAGTTATCTGTTTCTGATCAATGGGGAGCCATGAGACATATAAAAATTATTCATTAATGATTCCAAAGTTTTACCAAAGGAATAAAAATCTTCTTAAAAGTAAAAGCATTGCTGCCAATCCACAAATAGGGCCTAGGCCAAAAGGATGGAATGGGAATGTAAAGTCTTTTGAGGATCTAAATTCAAGGTGTAATTTGCATAGTGTTCAAAAATATGTGAGTGAAAGAATTGTTTATATATGTGTATTAGTTATTCCTGATTCAGGAGATTGATGAAAGTAAAAATGTACTTTCAATAGTTATAATTGTTTTCATAATTTGATTTTTGTTCCCCTTGCTCCTGATTTGTTAAGCACTGCTGGGAAACCTCCCCTGCCTCCCAGAAACGAACACTACAGTCTTGGTTAGCAAACCTGAACATGGAAGAGGTCAATTAGGATTAATTAGGCTAATTAGCAAGTGTAAATCTTATTGTAAATTCCTTACATAAATACTTATGTATTCTCCACAAATACATTATGTGATGAATCCTTATTGTAATTCTTGGACCTGTCATTAAGACTGTATGAGGCCAGATATGTAGTTGTTCCTACACGACTTTAGTAAGGGAAGTTGTGAACACAGATTTAAGCTAACATGTGAAAAGTCAGAGTTTTTGTTTGTTTTTAGTTTTATTGTCCTAGGACAGATAAATTGTGCAGTCTAGATCTATTGGATCAAAATATTAAATGTAATAAAGCCCAAAAGAAAACAACAGACTACCCATTTTAGTTGATGGTCTTTTACCCTAGTCATTATGAAACCTAATTAGATTTATAGTACGATGCCCTCTGAATGGACTGAAAACGGAATCCTCAAGTTGTTTCTGCTCACACCCTGATCACATCATAAGTAACTGTCACCTATTAGGCTTGGATTCTTCACTTTCTCTGAGTTCTTCAGATGTACACCCAGCGTTGAAGAAGCCAAGAACCACTCTTTAAAACTCCCACAAAACCGAACATCCATTGTTGAGTTGAGATTTGAAGTGGATCCTAGCTCTGCTTTGTGGTTAGCTGGCTGACTCAGCTTGTTGCTCAATTACTCTGGACCCTGATTTCATCATAGTTCTGGAAGCCAGAAGTCCAAAATTAAGGTGTTGGAAGAGCCATGGTCCCCCAGAGGATCCTACTTCTAGGGGGAATATCCTTTCTTGTCTCTTCCTGCTTCTGGTAGTCCCAGGCATTCCTTGGCTTGTGGATGCATCACCCCAATCTCTGCCTCCATCATCACATGGTCATCATCTCCCTGTGTCTATCCTTAATTTTCACATTTTTTCCCTCATGGTATTTACAGACTGAGCAATATTAGTATGAAATCTTCCACACAAACTCTAGTTACCAGGATCTTAAAACTTTTTATTGTTAACCAACAAGAGTTCACTAAAAATCTCTACCATATCTGTGTTAGAGCTAGCCAATAAAATTAGTATGAAGCTTAATTTGCACAAGTATTTTTTCTTTTTTGAGTTAGAGTCTCACTCTGTCGCCCAGACTGGAGTACGGTGGCCGGGCCTCGACCTGCTGGCCTCCGGCGATCCTTCCGCCTCAGCCTTCCAATTAGCCGGAATTACAGGC